>NW_027194496.1:0-300000 GCF_032444005.1 Ranitomeya imitator
TGGTCCTCAGTGTTGTGAGAACGATGACTGGTTAAAATTTTTGGTGGTTTCTTGTTCAGTCCATAGGCCTACATCATGTGGCAAACCGGTGAGCATGTGGCTCTATTAGTATAGGAGATACCTGAAAACATATCACACTTTTCATCATAGTGCTTTTACAATGCATAAAATGCATGGAGAAGTCATTTCGAATGACTGGTCCTCAGTGTTGTGAGAACGATGACTGGTTAAAATTTTTGGTGGTTTCTTGTTCAGTCCATAGGCCTACATCATGTGGCAAACCGGTGAGCATGTGGCTCTATTAGTATAGGAGATACCTGAAAACATATCACACTTTTCATCATAGTGCTTTTACCAATGCATAAAATGCATGGAGAAGTCATTTCGAAAGACTGGTCCTCAGTGTTGTGAGAACGATGACTGGTTAAAATTTTTGGTGGTTTCTTGTTCAGTCCATAGGCCTACATCATGTGGCAAACCGGTGAGCATGTGGCTCTATTAGTATAGGAGATACCTGAAAACATATCACACTTTTCATCATAGTGCTTTTACCAATGCATAAAATGCATGGAGAAGTCATTTCGAATGACTGGTCCTCAGTGTTGTGAGAACGATGACTGGTTAAAATTTTTGGTGGTTTCTTGTTCAGTCCATAGGCCTACATCATGTGGCAAACCGGTGAGCATGTGGCTCTATTAGTATAGGAGATACCTGAAAACATATCACACTTTTCATCATAGTGCTTTTACCAATGCATAAAATGCACGGAGAAGTCATTTCGAATGACTGGTCCTCAGTGTTGTGAGAACGATGACTGGTTAAAATTTTTGGTGGTTTCTTGTTCAGTCCATAGGCCTACATCATGTGGCAAACCGGTGAGCATGTGGCTCTATTAGTATAGGAGATACCTGAAAACATATCACACTTTTCATCATAGTGCTTTTACCAATGCATAAAATGCATGGAGAAGTCATTTCGAATGACTGGTCCTCAGTGTTGTGAGAACGATGACTGGTTAAAATTTTTGGTGGTTTCTTGTTCAGTCCATAGGCCTACATCATGTGGCAAACCGGTAAGCATGTGGCTCTATTAGTATAGGAGATACCTGAAAACATATCACACTTTTCATCATAGTGCTTTTACCAATGCATAAAATGCATGGAGAAGTCATTTCGAATGACTGGTCCTCAGTGTTGTGAGAACGATGACTGGTTAAAATTTTTGGTGGTTTCTTGTTCAGTCCATAGGCCTACATCATGTGGCAAACCGGTGAGCATGTGGCTCTATTAGTATAGGAGATACCTGAAAACATATCACACTTTTCATCATAGTGCTTTTACCAATGCATAAAATGCATGGAGAAGTCATTTCGAATGACTGGTCCTCAGTGTTGTGAGAACGATGACTGGTTAAAATTTTTGGTGGTTTCTTGTTCAGTCCATAGGCCTACATCATGTGGCAAACCGGTGAGCATGTGGCTCTATTAGTATAGGAGATACCTGAAAACATATCACACTTTTCATCATAGTGCTTTTACCAATGCATAAAATGCATGGAGAAGTCATTTCGAATGACTGGTCCTCAGTGTTGTGAGAACGATGACTGGTTAAAATTTTTGGTGGTTTCTTGTTCAGTCCATAGGCCTACATCATGTGGCAAACCGGTGAGCATGTGGCTCTATTAGTATAGGAGATACCTGAAAACATATCACACTTTTCATCATAGTGCTTTACCAATGCATAAAATGCATGGAGAAGTCATTTCGAATGACTGGTCCTCAGTGTTGTGAGAACGATGACTGGTTAAAATTTTTGGTGGTTTCTTGTTCAGTCCATAGGCCTACATCATGTGGCAAACCGGTGAGCATGTGGCTCTATTAGTATAGGAGATACCTGAAAACATATCACACTTTTCATCATAGTGCTTTTACCAATGCATAAAATGCATGGAGAAGTCATTTCGAATGACTGGTCCTCAGTGTTGTGAGAACGATGACTGGTTAAAATTTTTGGTGGTTTCTTGTTCAGTCCACAGGCCTACATCATGTGGCAAACCGGTGAGCATGTGGCTCTATTAGTATAGGAGATACCTGAAAACATATCACACTTTTCATCATAGTGCTTTTACCAATGTATAAAATGCATGGAGAAGTCATTTCGAATGACTGGTCCTCAGTGTTGTGAGAACGATGACTGGTTAACATTTTTGGTGGTTTCTTGTTCAGTCCATAGGCCTACATCATGTGGCAAACCGGTGAGCATGTGGCTCTATTAGTATAGGAGATACCTGAAAACATATCACACTTTTCATCATAGTGCTTTTACCAATGCATAAAATGCATGGAGAAGTCATTTCGAATGACTGGTCCTCAGTGTTGTGAGAACGATGACTGGTTAAAATTTTTGGTGGTTTCTTGTTCAGTCCATAGGCCTACATCATGTGGCAAACCGGTGAGCATGTGGCTCTATTAGTATAGGAGATACCTGAAAACATATCACACTTTTCATCATAGTGCTTTTACCAATGCATAAAATGCATGGAGAAGTCATTTCGAATGACTGGTCCTCAGTGTTGTGAGAACGATGACTGGTTAAAATTTTTGGTGGTTTCTTGTTCAGTCCATAGGCCTACATCATGTGGCAAACCGGTGAGCATGTGGCTCTATTAGTATAGGAGATACCTGAAAACATATCACACTTTTCATCATAGTACTTTTACCAATGCATAAAATGCATGGAGAAGTCATTTCGAATGACTGGTCCTCAGTGTTGTGAGAACGATGACTGGTTAAAATTTTTGGTGGTTTCTTGTTCAGTCCATAGGCCTACAGCGTGTGGCAAACTGGTGAGCATGTGGCTCTATTAGTATAGGAGATACCTGAAAACATATCACACTTTTCATCATAGTGCTTTTACCAATGCATAAAATGCATGGAGAAGTCATTTCGAATGACTGGCAGTCAGTGTTGTGAGAACGATGACTGGTTAAAATTTTTGGTGGTTTCTTGTTCAGTCCATAGGCCTACATCATGTGGCAAACCGGTGAGCATGTGGCTCTATTAGTATAGGAGATACCTGAAAACATATCACACTTTTCATCATAGTGCTTTTACCAATGCATAAAATGCATGGAGAAGTCATTTCGAATGACTGGTCCTCAGTGTTGTGAGAACGATGACTGGTTAAAATTTTTGGTGGTTTCTTGTTCAGTCCATAGGCCTACATCATGTGGCAAACCGGTGAGCATGTGGCTCTATTAGTATAGGAGATACCTGAAAACATATCACACTTTTCATCATAGTGCTTTACCAATGCATAAAATGCATGGAGAAGTCATTTCGAATGACTGGTCCTCAGTGTTGTGAGAACGATGACTGGTTAAAATTTTTGGTGGTTCTTGTTCAGTCCATAGGCCTACAGCATGTGGCAAACCGGTGAGCATGTGGCTCTATTAGTATAGGAGATACCTGAAAACATATCACACTTTTCATCATAGTGCTTTTACCAATGCATAAAATGCATGGAGAAGTCATTTCGAATGACTGGTCCTCAGTGTTGTGAGAACGATGACTGGTTAAAATTTTTGGTGGTTTCTTGTTCAGTCCACAGGCCTACATCATGTGGCAAACCGGTGAGCATGTGGCTCTATTAGTATAGGAGATACCTGAAAACATATCACACTTTTCATCATAGTGCTTTTACCAATGTATAAAATGCATGGAGAAGTCATTTCGAATGACTGGTCCTCAGTGTTGTGAGAACGATGACTGGTTAAAATTTTTGGTGGTTTCTTGTTCAGTCCATAGGCCTACATCATGTGGCAAACCGGTGAGCATGTGGCTCTATTAGTATAGGAGATACCTGAAAACATATCACACTTTTCATCATAGTGCTTTTACCAATGCATAAAATGCATGGAGAAGTCATTTCGAATGACTGGTCCTCAGTGTTGTGAGAACGATGACTGGTTAAAATTTTTGGTGGTTTCTTGTTCAGTCCATAGGCCTACAGCGTGTGGCAAACTGGTGAGCATGTGGCTCTATTAGTATAGGAGATACCTGAAAACATATCACACTTTTCATCATAGTGCTTTTACCAATGCATAAAATGCATGGAGAAGTCATTTCGAATGACTGGTCCTCAGTGTTGTGAGAACGATGACTGGTTAAAATTTTTGGTGGTTTCTTGTTCAGTCCATAGGCCTACATCATGTGGCAAACCGGTGAGCATGTGGCTCTATTAGTATAGGAGATACCTGAAAACATATCACACTTTTCATCATAGTGCTTTTACCAATGCATAAAATGCATGGAGAAGTCATTTCGAATGACTGGTCCTCAGTGTTGTGAGAACGATGACTGGTTAAAATTTTTGGTGGTTTCTTGTTCAGTCCATAGGCCTACATCATGTGGCAAACCGGTGAGCATGTGGCTCTATTAGTATAGGAGATACCTGAAAACATATCACACTTTTCATCATAGTGCTTTACCAATGCATAAAATGCATGGAGAAGTCATTTCGAATGACTGGTCCTCAGTGTTGTGAGAACGATGACTGGTTAAAATTTTTGGTGGTTTCTTGTTCAGTCCATAGGCCTACAGCATGTGCAAACCGGTGAGCATGTGGCTCTATTAGTATAGGAGATACCTGAAAACATATCACACTTTTCATCATAGTGCTTTTACCAATGCATAAAATGCATGGAGAAGTCATTTCGAATGACTGGTCCTCAGTGTTGTGAGAACGATGACTGGTTAAAATTTTTGGTGGTTTCTTGTTCAGTCCACAGGCCTACATCATGTGGCAAACCGGTGAGCATGTGGCTCTATTAGTATAGGAGATACCTGAAAACATATCACACTTTTCATCATAGTGCTTTTACCAATGTATAAAATGCATGGAGAAGTCATTTCGAATGACTGTTCCTCAGTGTTGTGAGAACGATGACTGGTTAAAATTTTTGGTGGTTTCTTGTTCAGTCCATAGGCCTACATCATGTGGCAAACCGGTGAGCATGTGGCTCTATTAGTATAGGAGATACCTGAAAACATATCACACTTTTCATCATAGTGCTTTTACCAATGCATAAAATGCATGGAGAAGTCATTTCGAATGACTGGTCCTCAGTGTTGTGAGAACGATGACTGGTTAAAATTTTTGGTGGTTTCTTGTTCAGTCCATAGGCCTACATCATGTGGCAAACCGGTGAGCATGTGGCTCTATTAGTATAGGAGATACCTGAAAACATATCACACTTTTCATCATAGTGCTTTTACCAATGCATGGAGAAGTCATTTCGAATGACTGGTCCTCAGTGTTGTGAGAACGATGACTGGTTAAAATTTTTGGTGGTTTCTTGTTCAGTCCATAGGCCTACATCATGTGGCAAACCGGTGAGCATGTGGCTTTATTAGTATAGGAGATACCTGAAAACATATCACACTTTTCATCATAGTGCTTTTACCAATGCATAAAATGCATGGAGAAGTCATTTCGAATGACTGGTCCTCAGTGTTGTGAGAACGATGACTGGTTAAAATTTTTGGTGGTTTCTTGTTCAGTCCATAGGCCTACAGCGTGTGGCAAACCGGTGAGCATGTGGCTCTATTAGTATAGGAGATACCTGAAAACATATCACACTTTTCATCATAGTGCTTTTACCAATGCATAAAATGCATGGAGAAGTCATTTCGAATGACTGGTCCTCAGTGTTGTGAGAACGATGACTGGTTAAAATTTTTGTTTTTTTTCTTGTTCAGTCCATAGGCCTACAGCATGTGGCAAACCGGTGAGCATGTGGCTCTATTAGTATAGGAGATACCTGAAAACATATCACACTTTTCATCATAGTGCTTTTACCAATGCATAAAATGCATGGAGAAGTCATTTCGAATGACTGGTCCTCAGTGTTGTGAGAACGATGACTGGTTAAAATTTTGGTGGTTTCTTGTTCAGTCCACAGGCCTACATCATGTGGCAAACCGGTGAGCATGTGGCTCTATTAGTATAGGAGATACCTGAAAACATATCACACTTTTCATCATAGTGCTTTTACCAATGTATAAAATGCATGGAGAAGTCATTTCGAATGACTGGTCCTCAGTGTTGTGAGAACGATGACTGGTTAAAATTTTTGGTGGTTTCTTGTTCAGTCCATAGGCCTACATCATGTGGCAAACCGGTGAGCATGTGGCTCTATTAGTATAGGAGATACCTGAAAACATATCACACTTTTCATCATAGTGCTTTTACCAATGCATAAAATGCATGGAGAAGTCATTTCGAATGACTGGTCCTCAGTGTTGTGAGAACGATGACTGGTTAAAATTTTTGGTGGTTTCTTGTTCAGTCCATAGGCCTACAGCGTGTGGCAAACTGGTGAGCATGTGGCTCTATTAGTATAGGAGATACCTGAAAACATATCACACTTTTCATCATAGTGCTTTTACCAATGCATAAAATGCATGGAGAAGTCATTTCGAATGACTGGTCCTCAGTGTTGTGAGAACGATGACTGGTTAAAATTTTTGGTGGTTTCTTGTTCAGTCCATAGGCCTACATCATGTGGCAAACCGGTGAGCATGTGGCTCTATTAGTATAGGAGATACCTGAAAACATATCACACTTTTCATCATAGTGCTTTTACCAATGCATAAAATGCATGGAGAAGTCATTTCGAATGACTGGTCCTCAGTGTTGTGAGAACGATGACTGGTTAAAATTTTTGGTGGTTTCTTGTTCAGTCCATAGGCCTACATCATGTGGCAAACCGGTGAGCATGTGGCTCTATTAGTATAGGGAGATACCTGAAAACATATCACACTTTTCATCATAGTGCTTTACCAATGCATAAAATGCATGGAGAAGTCATTTCGAATGACTGGTCCTCAGTGTTGTGAGAACGATGACTGGTTAAAATTTTTGGTGGTTTCTTGTTCAGTCCATAGGCCTACAGCATGTGGCAAACCGGTGAGCATGTGGCTCTATTAGTATAGGAGATACCTGAAAACATATCACACTTTTCATCATAGTGCTTTTACCAATGCATAAAATGCATGGAGAAGTCATTTCGAATGACTGGTCCTCAGTGTTGTGAGAACGATGACTGGTTAAAATTTTTGGTGGTTTCTTGTTCAGTCCACAGGCCTACATCATGTGGCAAACCGGTGAGCATGTGGCTCTATTAGTATAGGAGATACCTGAAAACATATCACACTTTTCATCATAGTGCTTTTACCAATGTATAAAATGCATGGAGAAGTCATTTCGAATGACTGTTCCTCAGTGTTGTGAGAACGATGACTGGTTAAAATTTTTGGTGGTTTCTTGTTCAGTCCATAGGCCTACATCATGTGGCAAACCGGTGAGCATGTGGCTCTATTAGTATAGGAGATACCTGAAAACATATCACACTTTTCATCATAGTGCTTTTACCAATGCATAAAATGCATGGAGAAGTCATTTCGAATGACTGGTCCTCAGTGTTGTGAGAACGATGACTGGTTAAAATTTTTGGTGGTTTCTTGTTCAGTCCATAGGCCTACATCATGTGGCAAACCGGTGAGCATGTGGCTCTATTAGTATAGGAGATACCTGAAAACATATCACACTTTTCATCATAGTGCTTTTACCAATGCATGGAGAAGTCATTTCGAATGACTGGTCCTCAGTGTTGTGAGAACGATGACTGGTTAAAATTTTTTGGTGGTTTCTTGTTCAGTCCATAGGGCCTACATCATGTGGCAAACCGGTGAGCATGTGGCTTTATTAGTATAGGAGATACCTGAAAACATATCACACTTTCATCATAGTGCTTTTACCAATGCATAAAATGCATGGAGAAGTCATTTCGAATGACTGGTCCTCAGTGTTGTGAGAACGATGACTGGTTAAAATTTTTGGTGGTTTCTTGTTCAGTCCATAGGCCTACAGCGTGTGGCAAACCGGTGAGCATGTGGCTCTATTAGTATAGGAGATACCTGAAAACATATCACACTTTTTCATCATAGTGCTTTTACCAATGCATAAAATGCATGGAGAAGTCATTTCGAATGACTGGTCCTCAGTGTTGTGAGAACGATGACTGGTTAAAATTTTTGGTTTTTTCTTGTTCAGTCCATAGGCCTACATCATGTGGCAAACCGGTGAGCATGTGGCTCTATTAGTATAGGAGATACGTGAAAACATATCACACTTTTCATCATAGTGCTTTTACCAATGCATAAAATGCATGGAGAAGTCATTTCGAATGACTGGTCCTCAGTGTTGTGAGAACGATGACTGGTTAAAATTTTTGGTGGTTTCTTGTTCAGTCCATAGGCCTACATCATGTGGCAAACCGGTGAGCATGTGGCTCTATTAGTATAGGAGATACCTGAAAACATATCACACTTTTCATCATAGTGCTTTTACCAATGCATAAAATGCATGGAGAAGTCATTTTGAATGACTGGTCCTCAGTGTTGTGAGAACGATGACTGGTTAAAATTTTTGGTGGTTTCTTGTTCAGTCCATAGGCCTACAGCGTGTGGCAAACCGGTGAGCATGTGGCTCTATTAGTATAGGAGATACCTGAAAACATATCACACTTTTCATCATAGTGCTTTTACCAATGCATAAAATGCATGGAGAAGTCATTTCGAATGACTGGTCCTCAGTGTTGTGAGAACGATGACTGGTTAAAATTTTTGGTGGTTTCTTGTTCAGTCCATAGGCCTACATCATGTGGCAAACCGGTGAGCATGTGGCTCTATTAGTATAGGAGATACCTGAAAACATATCACACTTTTCATCATAGTGCTTTTACCAATGCATAAAATGCATGGAGAAGTCATTTCGAATGACTGGTCCTCAGTGTTGTGAGAACGATGACTGGTTAAAATTTTTGGTGGTTTCTTGTTCAGTCCATAGGCCTACATCATGTGGCAAACCGTGAGCATGTGGCTCTATTAGTATAGGAGATACGTGAAAACATATCACACTTTTCATCATAGTGCTTTTACCAATGCATAAAATGCATGGAGAAGTCATTTCGAATGACTGGTCCTCAGTGTTGTGAGTACGATGACTGGTTAAAATTTTTGGTGGTTTCTTGTTCAGTCCATAGGCCTACATCATGTGGCAAACCGGTGAGCATGTGGCTCTATTAGTATAGGAGATACCTGAAAACATATCACACTTTTCATCATAGTGCTTTTACCAATGCATAAAATGCATGGAGAAGTCATTTCGAATGACTGGTCCTCAGTGTTGTGAGAACGATGACTGGTTAAAATTTTTGGTTTTTTCTTGTTCAGTCCATAGGCCTACATCATGTGGCAAACCAGTGAGCATGTGGCTCTATTAGTATAGGAGATACCTGAAAACATATCACACTTTTCATCATAGTGCTTTTACCAATGCATAAAATGCATGGAGAAGTCATTTCGAATGACTGGTCCTCAGTGTTGTGAGAACGATGACTGGTTAAAATTTTGGTGGTTTCTTGTTCAGTCCATAGGCCTACATCATGTGGCAAACCGGTGAGCATGTGGCTCTATTAGTATAGGAGATACCTGAAAACATATCACACTTTTCATCATAGTGCTTTTACCAATGCATAAAATGCATGGAGAAGTCATTTCGAATGACTGGTCCTCAGTGTTGTGAGAACGATGACTGGTTAAAATTTTTGGTGGTTTCTTGTTCAGTCCATAGGCCTACATCATGTGGCAAACCGGTGAGCATGTGGCTCTATTAGTATAGGAGATACCTGAAAACATATCACACTTTTCATCATAGTGCTTTTACCAATGCATAAAATGCATGGAGAAGTCATTTCGAATGACTGGTCCTCAGTGTTGTGAGAACGATGACTGGTTAAAATTTTTGGTGGTTTCTTGTTCAGTCCATAGGCCTACATCATGTGGCAAACCGGTGAGCATGTGGCTCTATTAGTATAGGAGATACCTGAAAACATATCACACTTTTCATCATAGTGCTTTTACCAATGCATAAAATGCATGGAGAAGTCATTTCGAATGACTGGTCCTCAGTGTTGTGAGAACGATGACTGGTTAAAATTTTTGGTGGTTTCTTGTTCAGTCCATAGGCCTACATCATGTGGCAAACCGGTGAGCATGTGGCTCTATTAGTATAGGAGATACCTGAAAACATATCACACTTTTCATCATAGTGCTTTTACCAATGCATAAAATGCATGGAGAAGTCATTTCGAATGACTGGTCCTCAGTGTTGTGAGAACGATGACTGGTTAAAATTTTTGGTGGTTTCTTGTTCAGTCCATAGGCCTACATCATGTGGCAAACCGGTGAGCATGTGGCTCTATTAGTATAGGAGATACCTGAAAACATATCACACTTTTCATCATAGTGCTTTTACCAATGCATAAAATGCATGGAGAAGTCATTTCGAATGACTGGTCCTCAGTGTTGTGAGAACGATGACTGGTTAAAATTTTTGGTGGTTTCTTGTTCAGTCCATAGGCCTACATCATGTGGCAAACCGGTGAGCATGTGGCTCTATTAGTATAGGAGATACCTGAAAACATATCACACTTTTCATCATAGTGCTTTTACCAATGCATAAAATGCATGGAGAAGTCATTTCGAATGACTGGTCCTCAGTGTTGTGAGAACGATGACTGGTTAAAATTTTTGGTGGTTTCTTGTTCAGTCCATAGGCCTACATCATGTGGCAAACCGGTGAGCATGTGGCTCTATTAGTATAGGAGATACCTGAAAACATATCACACTTTTCATCATAGTGCTTTTACCAATGCATAAAATGCATGGAGAAGTCATTTCGAATGACTGGTCCTCAGTGTTGTGAGAACGATGACTGGTTAAAATTTTTGGTGGTTTCTTGTTCAGTCCATAGGCCTACATCATGTGGCAAACCGGTGAGCATGTGGCTCTATTAGTATAGGAGATACCTGAAAACATATCACACTTTTCATCATAGTGCTTTTACCAATGCATAAAATGCATGGAGAAGTCATTTCGAATGACTGGTCCTCAGTGTTGTGAGAACGATGACTGGTTAAAATTTTTGGTGGTTTCTTGTTCAGTCCATAGGCCTACATCATGTGGCAAACCGGTGAGCATGTGGCTCTATTAGTATAGGAGATACCTGAAAACATATCACACTTTTCATCATAGTGCTTTTACCAATGCATAAAATGCATGGAGAAGTCATTTCGAATGACTGGTCCTCAGTGTTGTGAGAACGATGACTGGTTAAAATTTTTGGTGGTTTCTTGTTCAGTCCATAGGCCTACATCATGTGGCAAACCGGTGAGCATGTGGCTCTATTAGTATAGGAGATACCTGAAAACATATCACACTTTTCATCATAGTGCTTTTACCAATGCATAAAATGCATGGAGAAGTCATTTCGAATGACTGGTCCTCAGTGTTGTGAGAACGATGACTGGTTAAAATTTTTGGTGGTTTCTTGTTCAGTCCATAGGCCTACATCATGTGGCAAACCGGTGAGCATGTGGCTCTATTAGTATAGGAGATACCTGAAAACATATCACACTTTTCATCATAGTGCTTTTACCAATGCATAAAATGCATGGAGAAGTCATTTCGAATGACTGGTCCTCAGTGTTGTGAGAACGATGACTGGTTAAAATTTTTGGTGGTTTCTTGTTCAGTCCATAGGCCTACATCATGTGGCAAACCGGTGAGCATGTGGCTCTATTAGTATAGGAGATACCTGAAAACATATCACACTTTTCATCATAGTGCTTTTACCAATGCATAAAATGCATGGAGAAGTCATTTCGAATGACTGGTCCTCAGTGTTGTGAGAACGATGACTGGTTAAAATTTTTGGTGGTTTCTTGTTCAGTCCATAGGCCTACATCATGTGGCAAACCGGTGAGCATGTGGCTCTATTAGTATAGGAGATACCTGAAAACATATCACACTTTTCATCATAGTGCTTTTACCAATGCATAAAATGCATGGAGAAGTCATTTCGAATGACTGGTCCTCAGTGTTGTGAGAACGATGACTGGTTAAAATTTTTGGTGGTTTCTTGTTCAGTCCATAGGCCTACATCATGTGGCAAACCGGTGAGCATGTGGCTCTATTAGTATAGGAGATACCTGAAAACATATCACACTTTTCATCATAGTGCTTTACCAATGCATAAAATGCATGGAGAAGTCATTTCGAATGACTGGTCCTCAGTGTTGTGAGAACGATGACTGGTTAAAATTTTTGGTGGTTTCTTGTTCAGTCCATAGGCCTACAGCATGTGGCAAACCGGTGAGCATGTGGCTCTATTAGTATAGGAGATACCTGAAAACATATCACACTTTTCATCATAGTGCTTTTACCAATGCATAAAATGCATGGAGAAGTCATTTCGAATGACTGGTCCTCAGTGTTGTGAGAACGATGACTGGTTAAAATTTTTGGTGGTTTCTTGTTCAGTCCACAGGCCTACATCATGTGGCAAACCGGTGAGCATGTGGCTCTATTAGTATAGGAGATACCTGAAAACATATCACACTTTTCATCATAGTGCTTTTACCAATGTATAAAATGCATGGAGAAGTCATTTCGAATGACTGTTCCTCAGTGTTGTGAGAACGATGACTGGTTAAAATTTTTGGTGGTTTCTTGTTCAGTCCATAGGCCTACATCATGTGGCAAACCGGTGAGCATGTGGCTCTATTAGTATAGGAGATACCTGAAAACATATCACACTTTTCATCATAGTGCTTTTACCAATGCATAAAATGCATGGAGAAGTCATTTCGAATGACTGGTCCTCAGTGTTGTGAGAACGATGACTGGTTAAAATTTTTGGTGGTTTCTTGTTCAGTCCATAGGCCTACATCATGTGGCAAACCGGTGAGCATGTGGCTCTATTAGTATAGGAGATACCTGAAAACATATCACACTTTTCATCATAGTGCTTTTACCAATGCATGGAGAAGTCATTTCGAATGACTGGTCCTCAGTGTTGTGAGAACGATGACTGGTTAAAATTTTTGGTGGTTTCTTGTTCAGTCCATAGGCCTACATCATGTGGCAAACCGGTGAGCATGTGGCTTTATTAGTATAGGAGATACCTGAAAACATATCACACTTTTCATCATAGTGCTTTTACCAATGCATAAAATGCATGGAGAAGTCATTTCGAATGACTGGTCCTCAGTGTTGTGAGAACGATGACTGGTTAAAATTTTTGGTGGTTTCTTGTTCAGTCCATAGGCCTACAGCGTGTGGCAAACCGGTGAGCATGTGGCTCTATTAGTATAGGAGATACCTGAAAACATATCACACTTTTCATCATAGTGCTTTTACCAATGCATAAAATGCATGGAGAAGTCATTTCGAATGACTGGTCCTCAGTGTTGTGAGAACGATGACTGGTTAAAATTTTTGGTTTTTTCTTGTTCAGTCCATAGGCCTACAGCATGTGGCAAACCGGTGAGCATGTGGCTCTATTAGTATAGGAGATACCTGAAAACATATCACACTTTTCATCATAGTGCTTTTACCAATGCATAAAATGCATGGAGAAGTCATTTCGAATGACTGGTCCTCAGTGTTGTGAGAACGATGACTGGTTAAAATTTTTGGTGGTTTCTTGTTCAGTCCACAGGCCTACATCATGTGGCAAACCGGTGAGCATGTGGCTCTATTAGTATAGGAGATACCTGAAAACATATCACACTTTTCATCATAGTGCTTTTACCAATGTATAAAATGCATGGAGAAGTCATTTCGAATGACTGGTCCTCAGTGTTGTGAGAACGATGACTGGTTAAAATTTTTGGTGGTTTCTTGTTCAGTCCATAGGCCTACATCATGTGGCAAACCGGTGAGCATGTGGCTCTATTAGTATAGGAGATACCTGAAAACATATCACACTTTTCATCATAGTGCTTTTACCAATGCATAAAATGCATGGAGAAGTCATTTCGAATGACTGGTCCTCAGTGTTGTGAGAACGATGACTGGTTAAAATTTTTGGTGGTTTCTTGTTCAGTCCATAGGCCTACAGCGTGTGGCAAACTGGTGAGCATGTGGCTCTATTAGTATAGGAGATACCTGAAAACATATCACACTTTTCATCATAGTGCTTTTACCAATGCATAAAATGCATGGAGAAGTCATTTCGAATGACTGGTCCTCAGTGTTGTGAGAACGATGACTGGTTAAAATTTTTGGTGGTTTCTTGTTCAGTCCATAGGCCTACATCATGTGGCAAACCGGTGAGCATGTGGCTCTATTAGTATAGGAGATACCTGAAAACATATCACACTTTTCATCATAGTGCTTTTACCAATGCATAAAATGCATGGAGAAGTCATTTCGAATGACTGGTCCTCAGTGTTGTGAGAACGATGACTGGTTAAAATTTTTGGTGGTTTCTTGTTCAGTCCATAGGCCTACATCATGTGGCAAACCGGTGAGCATGTGGCTCTATTAGTATAGGAGATACCTGAAAACATATCACACTTTTCATCATAGTGCTTTACCAATGCATAAAATGCATGGAGAAGTCATTTCGAATGACTGGTCCTCAGTGTTGTGAGAACGATGACTGGTTAAAATTTTTGGTGGTTTCTTGTTCAGTCCATAGGCCTACAGCATGTGGCAAACCGGTGAGCATGTGGCTCTATTAGTATAGGAGATACCTGAAAACATATCACACTTTTCATCATAGTGCTTTTACCAATGCATAAAATGCATGGAGAAGTCATTTCGAATGACTGGTCCTCAGTGTTGTGAGAACGATGACTGGTTAAAATTTTTGGTGGTTTCTTGTTCAGTCCACAGGCCTACATCATGTGGCAAACCGGTGAGCATGTGGCTCTATTAGTATAGGAGATACCTGAAAACATATCACACTTTTCATCATAGTGCTTTTACCAATGTATAAAATGCATGGAGAAGTCATTTCGAATGACTGTTCCTCAGTGTTGTGAGAACGATGACTGGTTAAAATTTTTGGTGGTTTCTTGTTCAGTCCATAGGCCTACATCATGTGGCAAACCGGTGAGCATGTGGCTCTATTAGTATAGGAGATACCTGAAAACATATCACACTTTTCATCATAGTGCTTTTACCAATGCATAAAATGCATGGAGAAGTCATTTCGAATGACTGGTCCTCAGTGTTGTGAGAACGATGACTGGTTAAAATTTTTGGTGGTTTCTTGTTCAGTCCATAGGCCTACATCATGTGGCAAACCGGTGAGCATGTGGCTCTATTAGTATAGGAGATACCTGAAAACATATCACACTTTTCATCATAGTGCTTTTACCAATGCATGGAGAAGTCATTTCGAATGACTGGTCCTCAGTGTTGTGAGAACGATGACTGGTTAAAATTTTTGGTGGTTTCTTGTTCAGTCCATAGGCCTACATCATGTGGCAAACCGGTGAGCATGTGGCTTTATTAGTATAGGAGATACCTGAAAACATATCACACTTTTCATCATAGTGCTTTTACCAATGCATAAAATGCATGGAGAAGTCATTTCGAATGACTGGTCCTCAGTGTTGTGAGAACGATGACTGGTTAAAATTTTTGGTGGTTTCTTGTTCAGTCCATAGGCCTACAGCGTGTGGCAAACCGGTGAGCATGTGGCTCTATTAGTATAGGAGATACCTGAAAACATATCACACTTTTCATCATAGTGCTTTTACCAATGCATAAAATGCATGGAGAAGTCATTTCGAATGACTGGTCCTCAGTGTTGTGAGAACGATGACTGGTTAAAATTTTTGGTTTTTTCTTGTTCAGTCCATAGGCCTACATCATGTGGCAAACCGGTGAGCATGTGGCTCTATTAGTATAGGAGATACGTGAAAACATATCACACTTTTCATCATAGTGCTTTTACCAATGCATAAAATGCATGGAGAAGTCATTTCGAATGACTGGTCCTCAGTGTTGTGAGAACGATGACTGGTTAAAATTTTTGGTGGTTTCTTGTTCAGTCCATAGGCCTACATCATGTGGCAAACCGGTGAGCATGTGGCTCTATTAGTATAGGAGATACCTGAAAACATATCACACTTTTCATCATAGTGCTTTTACCAATGCATAAAATGCATGGAGAAGTCATTTTGAATGACTGGTCCTCAGTGTTGTGAGAACGATGACTGGTTAAAATTTTTGGTGGTTTCTTGTTCAGTCCATAGGCCTACAGCGTGTGGCAAACCGGTGAGCATGTGGCTCTATTAGTATAGGAGATACCTGAAAACATATCACACTTTTCATCATAGTGCTTTTACCAATGCATAAAATGCATGGAGAAGTCATTTCGAATGACTGGTCCTCAGTGTTGTGAGAACGATGACTGGTTAAAATTTTTGGTGGTTTCTTGTTCAGTCCATAGGCCTACATCATGTGGCAAACCGGTGAGCATGTGGCTCTATTAGTATAGGAGATACCTGAAAACATATCACACTTTTCATCATAGTGCTTTTACCAATGCATAAAATGCATGGAGAAGTCATTTCGAATGACTGGTCCTCAGTGTTGTGAGAACGATGACTGGTTAAAATTTTTGGTGGTTTCTTGTTCAGTCCATAGGCCTACATCATGTGGCAAACCGGTGAGCATGTGGCTCTATTAGTATAGGAGATACGTGAAAACATATCACACTTTTCATCATAGTGCTTTTACCAATGCATAAAATGCATGGAGAAGTCATTTCGAATGACTGGTCCTCAGTGTTGTGAGTACGATGACTGGTTAAAATTTTTGGTGGTTTCTTGTTCAGTCCATAGGCCTACATCATGTGGCAAACCGGTGAGCATGTGGCTCTATTAGTATAGGAGATACCTGAAAACATATCACACTTTTCATCATAGTGCTTTTACCAATGCATAAAATGCATGGAGAAGTCATTTCGAATGACTGGTCCTCAGTGTTGTGAGAACGATGACTGGTTAAAATTTTTGGTTTTTTCTTGTTCAGTCCATAGGCCTACATCATGTGGCAAACCAGTGAGCATGTGGCTCTATTAGTATAGGAGATACCTGAAAACATATCACACTTTTCATCATAGTGCTTTTACCAATGCATAAAATGCATGGAGAAGTCATTTCGAATGACTGGTCCTCAGTGTTGTGAGAACGATGACTGGTTAAAATTTTTGGTGGTTTCTTGTTCAGTCCATAGGCCTACATCATGTGGCAAACCGGTGAGCATGTGGCTCTATTAGTATAGGAGATACCTGAAAACATATCACACTTTTCATCATAGTGCTTTTACCAATGCATAAAATGCATGGAGAAGTCATTTCGAATGACTGGTCCTCAGTGTTGTGAGAACGATGACTGGTTAAAATTTTTGGTGGTTTCTTGTTCAGTCCATAGGCCTACATCATGTGGCAAACCGGTGAGCATGTGGCTCTATTAGTATAGGAGATACCTGAAAACATATCACACTTTTCATCATAGTGCTTTTACCAATGCATAAAATGCATGGAGAAGTCATTTCGAATGACTGGTCCTCAGTGTTGTGAGAACGATGACTGGTTAAAATTTTTGGTGGTTTCTTGTTCAGTCCATAGGCCTACATCATGTGGCAAACCGGTGAGCATGTGGCTCTATTAGTATAGGAGATACCTGAAAACATATCACACTTTTCATCATAGTGCTTTTACCAATGCATAAAATGCATGGAGAAGTCATTTCGAATGACTGGTCCTCAGTGTTGTGAGAACGATGACTGGTTAAAATTTTTGGTGGTTTCTTGTTCAGTCCATAGGCCTACATCATGTGGCAAACCGGTGAGCATGTGGCTCTATTAGTATAGGAGATACCTGAAAACATATCACACTTTTCATCATAGTGCTTTTACCAATGCATAAAATGCATGGAGAAGTCATTTCGAATGACTGGTCCTCAGTGTTGTGAGAACGATGACTGGTTAAAATTTTTGGTGGTTTCTTGTTCAGTCCATAGGCCTACATCATGTGGCAAACCGGTGAGCATGTGGCTCTATTAGTATAGGAGATACCTGAAAACATATCACACTTTTCATCATAGTGCTTTTACCAATGCATAAAATGCATGGAGAAGTCATTTCGAATGACTGGTCCTCAGTGTTGTGAGAACGATGACTGGTTAAAATTTTTGGTGGTTTCTTGTTCAGTCCATAGGCCTACATCATGTGGCAAACCGGTGAGCATGTGGCTCTATTAGTATAGGAGATACCTGAAAACATATCACACTTTTCATCATAGTGCTTTTACCAATGCATAAAATGCATGGAGAAGTCATTTCGAATGACTGGTCCTCAGTGTTGTGAGAACGATGACTGGTTAAAATTTTTGGTGGTTTCTTGTTCAGTCCATAGGCCTACATCATGTGGCAAACCGGTGAGCATGTGGCTCTATTAGTATAGGAGATACCTGAAAACATATCACACTTTTCATCATAGTGCTTTTACCAATGCATAAAATGCATGGAGAAGTCATTTCGAATGACTGGTCCTCAGTGTTGTGAGAACGATGACTGGTTAAAATTTTTGGTGGTTTCTTGTTCAGTCCATAGGCCTACATCATGTGGCAAACCGGTGAGCATGTGGCTCTATTAGTATAGGAGATACCTGAAAACATATCACACTTTTCATCATAGTGCTTTTACCAATGCATAAAATGCATGGAGAAGTCATTTCGAATGACTGGTCCTCAGTGTTGTGAGAACGATGACTGGTTAAAATTTTTGGTGGTTTCTTGTTCAGTCCATAGGCCTACATCATGTGGCAAACCGGTGAGCATGTGGCTCTATTAGTATAGGAGATACCTGAAAACATATCACACTTTTCATCATAGTGCTTTTACCAATGCATAAAATGCATGGAGAAGTCATTTCGAATGACTGGTCCTCAGTGTTGTGAGAACGATGACTGGTTAAAATTTTTGGTGGTTTCTTGTTCAGTCCATAGGCCTACATCATGTGGCAAACCGGTGAGCATGTGGCTCTATTAGTATAGGAGATACCTGAAAACATATCACACTTTTCATCATAGTGCTTTTACCAATGCATAAAATGCATGGAGAAGTCATTTCGAATGACTGGTCCTCAGTGTTGTGAGAACGATGACTGGTTAAAATTTTTGGTGGTTTCTTGTTCAGTCCATAGGCCTACATCATGTGGCAAACCGGTGAGCATGTGGCTCTATTAGTATAGGAGATACCTGAAAACATATCACACTTTTCATCATAGTGCTTTTACCAATGCATAAAATGCATGGAGAAGTCATTTCGAATGACTGGTCCTCAGTGTTGTGAGAACGATGACTGGTTAAAATTTTTGGTGGTTTCTTGTTCAGTCCATAGGCCTACATCATGTGGCAAACCGGTGAGCATGTGGCTCTATTAGTATAGGAGATACCTGAAAACATATCACACTTTTCATCATAGTGCTTTTACCAATGCATAAAATGCATGGAGAAGTCATTTCGAATGACTGGTCCTCAGTGTTGTGAGAACGATGACTGGTTAAAATTTTTGGTGGTTTCTTGTTCAGTCCATAGGCCTACATCATGTGGCAAACCGGTGAGCATGTGGCTCTATTAGTATAGGAGATACCTGAAAACATATCACACTTTTCATCATAGTGCTTTTACCAATGCATAAAATGCATGGAGAAGTCATTTCGAATGACTGGTCCTCAGTGTTGTGAGAACGATGACTGGTTAAAATTTTTGGTGGTTTCTTGTTCAGTCCATAGGCCTACATCATGTGGCAAACCGGTGAGCATGTGGCTCTATTAGTATAGGAGATACCTGAAAACATATCACACTTTTCATCATAGTGCTTTTACCAATGCATAAAATGCATGGAGAAGTCATTTCGAATGACTGGTCCTCAGTGTTGTGAGAACGATGACTGGTTAAAATTTTTGGTGGTTTCTTGTTCAGTCCATAGGCCTACATCATGTGGCAAACCGGTGAGCATGTGGCTCTATTAGTATAGGAGATACCTGAAAACATATCACACTTTTCATCATAGTGCTTTTACCAATGCATAAAATGCATGGAGAAGTCATTTCGAATGACTGGTCCTCAGTGTTGTGAGAACGATGACTGGTTAAAATTTTTGGTGGTTTCTTGTTCAGTCCATAGGCCTACATCATGTGGCAAACCGGTGAGCATGTGGCTCTATTAGTATAGGAGATACCTGAAAACATATCACACTTTTCATCATAGTGCTTTTACCAATGCATAAAATGCATGGAGAAGTCATTTCGAATGACTGGTCCTCAGTGTTGTGAGAACGATGACTGGTTAAAATTTTTGGTGGTTTCTTGTTCAGTCCATAGGCCTACATCATGTGGCAAACCGGTGAGCATGTGGCTCTATTAGTATAGGAGATACCTGAAAACATATCACACTTTTCATCATAGTGCTTTTACCAATGCATAAAATGCATGGAGAAGTCATTTCGAATGACTGGTCCTCAGTGTTGTGAGAACGATGACTGGTTAAAATTTTTGGTGGTTTCTTGTTCAGTCCATAGGCCTACATCATGTGGCAAACCGGTGAGCATGTGGCTCTATTAGTATAGGAGATACCTGAAAACATATCACACTTTTCATCATAGTGCTTTTACCAATGCATAAAATGCATGGAGAAGTCATTTCGAATGACTGGTCCTCAGTGTTGTGAGAACGATGACTGGTTAAAATTTTTGGTGGTTTCTTGTTCAGTCCATAGGCCTACATCATGTGGCAAACCGGTGAGCATGTGGCTCTATTAGTATAGGAGATACCTGAAAACATATCACACTTTTCATCATAGTGCTTTTACCAATGCATAAAATGCATGGAGAAGTCATTTCGAATGACTGGTCCTCAGTGTTGTGAGAACGATGACTGGTTAAAATTTTTGGTGGTTTCTTGTTCAGTCCATAGGCCTACATCATGTGGCAAACCGGTGAGCATGTGGCTCTATTAGTATAGGAGATACCTGAAAACATATCACACTTTTCATCATAGTGCTTTTACCAATGCATAAAATGCATGGAGAAGTCATTTCGAATGACTGGTCCTCAGTGTTGTGAGAACGATGACTGGTTAAAATTTTTGGTGGTTTCTTGTTCAGTCCATAGGCCTACATCATGTGGCAAACCGGTGAGCATGTGGCTCTATTAGTATAGGAGATACCTGAAAACATATCACACTTTTCATCATAGTGCTTTTACCAATGCATAAAATGCATGGAGAAGTCATTTCGAATGACTGGTCCTCAGTGTTGTGAGAACGATGACTGGTTAAAATTTTTGGTGGTTTCTTGTTCAGTCCATAGGCCTACATCATGTGGCAAACCGGTGAGCATGTGGCTCTATTAGTATAGGAGATACCTGAAAACATATCACACTTTTCATCATAGTGCTTTTACCAATGCATAAAATGCATGGAGAAGTCATTTCGAATGACTGGTCCTCAGTGTTGTGAGAACGATGACTGGTTAAAATTTTTGGTGGTTTCTTGTTCAGTCCATAGGCCTACATCATGTGGCAAACCGGTGAGCATGTGGCTCTATTAGTATAGGAGATACCTGAAAACATATCACACTTTTCATCATAGTGCTTTTACCAATGCATAAAATGCATGGAGAAGTCATTTCGAATGACTGGTCCTCAGTGTTGTGAGAACGATGACTGGTTAAAATTTTTGGTGGTTTCTTGTTCAGTCCATAGGCCTACATCATGTGGCAAACCGGTGAGCATGTGGCTCTATTAGTATAGGAGATACCTGAAAACATATCACACTTTTCATCATAGTGCTTTTACCAATGCATAAAATGCATGGAGAAGTCATTTCGAATGACTGGTCCTCAGTGTTGTGAGAACGATGACTGGTTAAAATTTTTGGTGGTTTCTTGTTCAGTCCATAGGCCTACATCATGTGGCAAACCGGTGAGCATGTGGCTCTATTAGTATAGGAGATACCTGAAAACATATCACACTTTTCATCATAGTGCTTTTACCAATGCATAAAATGCATGGAGAAGTCATTTCGAATGACTGGTCCTCAGTGTTGTGAGAACGATGACTGGTTAAAATTTTTGGTGGTTTCTTGTTCAGTCCATAGGCCTACATCATGTGGCAAACCGGTGAGCATGTGGCTCTATTAGTATAGGAGATACCTGAAAACATATCACACTTTTCATCATAGTGCTTTTACCAATGCATAAAATGCATGGAGAAGTCATTTCGAATGACTGGTCCTCAGTGTTGTGAGAACGATGACTGGTTAAAATTTTTGGTGGTTTCTTGTTCAGTCCATAGGCCTACATCATGTGGCAAACCGGTGAGCATGTGGCTCTATTAGTATAGGAGATACCTGAAAACATATCACACTTTTCATCATAGTGCTTTTACCAATGCATAAAATGCATGGAGAAGTCATTTCGAATGACTGGTCCTCAGTGTTGTGAGAACGATGACTGGTTAAAATTTTTGGTGGTTTCTTGTTCAGTCCATAGGCCTACATCATGTGGCAAACCGGTGAGCATGTGGCTCTATTAGTATAGGAGATACCTGAAAACATATCACACTTTTCATCATAGTGCTTTTACCAATGCATAAAATGCATGGAGAAGTCATTTCGAATGACTGGTCCTCAGTGTTGTGAGAACGATGACTGGTTAAAATTTTTGGTGGTTTCTTGTTCAGTCCATAGGCCTACATCATGTGGCAAACCGGTGAGCATGTGGCTCTATTAGTATAGGAGATACCTGAAAACATATCACACTTTTCATCATAGTGCTTTTACCAATGCATAAAATGCATGGAGAAGTCATTTCGAATGACTGGTCCTCAGTGTTGTGAGAACGATGACTGGTTAAAATTTTTGGTGGTTTCTTGTTCAGTCCATAGGCCTACATCATGTGGCAAACCGGTGAGCATGTGGCTCTATTAGTATAGGAGATACCTGAAAACATATCACACTTTTCATCATAGTGCTTTTACCAATGCATAAAATGCATGGAGAAGTCATTTCGAATGACTGGTCCTCAGTGTTGTGAGAACGATGACTGGTTAAAATTTTTGGTGGTTTCTTGTTCAGTCCATAGGCCTACATCATGTGGCAAACCGGTGAGCATGTGGCTCTATTAGTATAGGAGATACCTGAAAACATATCACACTTTTCATCATAGTGCTTTTACCAATGCATAAAATGCATGGAGAAGTCATTTCGAATGACTGGTCCTCAGTGTTGTGAGAACGATGACTGGTTAAAATTTTTGGTGGTTTCTTGTTCAGTCCATAGGCCTACATCATGTGGCAAACCGGTGAGCATGTGGCTCTATTAGTATAGGAGATACCTGAAAACATATCACACTTTTCATCATAGTGCTTTTACCAATGCATAAAATGCATGGAGAAGTCATTTCGAATGACTGGTCCTCAGTGTTGTGAGAACGATGACTGGTTAAAATTTTTGGTGGTTTCTTGTTCAGTCCATAGGCCTACATCATGTGGCAAACCGGTGAGCATGTGGCTCTATTAGTATAGGAGATACCTGAAAACATATCACACTTTTCATCATAGTGCTTTTACCAATGCATAAAATGCATGGAGAAGTCATTTCGAATGACTGGTCCTCAGTGTTGTGAGAACGATGACTGGTTAAAATTTTTGGTGGTTTCTTGTTCAGTCCATAGGCCTACATCATGTGGCAAACCGGTGAGCATGTGGCTCTATTAGTATAGGAGATACCTGAAAACATATCACACTTTTCATCATAGTGCTTTTACCAATGCATAAAATGCATGGAGAAGTCATTTCGAATGACTGGTCCTCAGTGTTGTGAGAACGATGACTGGTTAAAATTTTTGGTGGTTTCTTGTTCAGTCCATAGGCCTACATCATGTGGCAAACCGGTGAGCATGTGGCTCTATTAGTATAGGAGATACCTGAAAACATATCACACTTTTCATCATAGTGCTTTTACCAATGCATAAAATGCATGGAGAAGTCATTTCGAATGACTGGTCCTCAGTGTTGTGAGAACGATGACTGGTTAAAATTTTTGGTGGTTTCTTGTTCAGTCCATAGGCCTACATCATGTGGCAAACCGGTGAGCATGTGGCTCTATTAGTATAGGAGATACCTGAAAACATATCACACTTTTCATCATAGTGCTTTTACCAATGCATAAAATGCATGGAGAAGTCATTTCGAATGACTGGTCCTCAGTGTTGTGAGAACGATGACTGGTTAAAATTTTTGGTGGTTTCTTGTTCAGTCCATAGGCCTACATCATGTGGCAAACCGGTGAGCATGTGGCTCTATTAGTATAGGAGATACCTGAAAACATATCACACTTTTCATCATAGTGCTTTTACCAATGCATAAAATGCATGGAGAAGTCATTTCGAATGACTGGTCCTCAGTGTTGTGAGAACGATGACTGGTTAAAATTTTTGGTGGTTTCTTGTTCAGTCCATAGGCCTACATCATGTGGCAAACCGGTGAGCATGTGGCTCTATTAGTATAGGAGATACCTGAAAACATATCACACTTTTCATCATAGTGCTTTTACCAATGCATAAAATGCATGGAGAAGTCATTTCGAATGACTGGTCCTCAGTGTTGTGAGAACGATGACTGGTTAAAATTTTTGGTGGTTTCTTGTTCAGTCCATAGGCCTACATCATGTGGCAAACCGGTGAGCATGTGGCTCTATTAGTATAGGAGATACCTGAAAACATATCACACTTTTCATCATAGTGCTTAATGCATGGAGAAGTCATTTCGAATGACTGGTCCTCAGTGTTGTGAGAACGATGATGGTTAAAATTTTTGGTGGTTTCTTGTTCAGTCCATAGGCCTACATCATGTGGCAAACCGGTGAGCATGTGGCTCTATTAGTATAGGAGATACCTGAAAACATATCACACTTTTCATCATAGTGCTTTTACCAATGCATAAAATGCATGGAGAAGTCATTTCGAATGACTGGTCCTCAGTGTTGTGAGAACGATGACTGGTTAAAATTTTTGGTGGTTTCTTGTTCAGTCCCATAGGCCTACAT
The DNA here is from genome assembly GCF_032444005.1 of Ranitomeya imitator. Taxonomy (NCBI): domain Eukaryota; kingdom Metazoa; phylum Chordata; class Amphibia; order Anura; family Dendrobatidae; genus Ranitomeya; species Ranitomeya imitator. The sequence continues at coordinate 25,036 of NW_027194496.1, forward strand.
CATGTGGCAAACCGGTGAGCATGTGGCTCTATTAGTATAGGAGATACCTGAAAACATATCACACTTTTCATCATAGTGCTATTACCAATGCATAAAATGCATGGAGAAGTCATTTCGAATGACTGGTCCTCAGTGTTGTGAGAACGATGACTTGGTTAAAATTTTTGGTGGTTTCTTGTTCAGTCCATAGGCCTACATCATGTGGCAAACCGGTGAGCATGTGGCTCTATTAGTATAGGAGATACCTGAAAACTTATCACACTTTTCATCATAGTGCTTTTACCAATGCATAAAATGCATGGAGAAGTCATTTCAAATGACTGGTCCTCAGTGTTGTGAGAACGATGACTGGTTAAAATTTTTGGTGGTTTCTTGTTCAGTCCATAGGCCTACATCATGTGGCAAACCGGTGAGCATGTGGCTCTATTAGTATAGGAGATACCTGAAAACATATCACACTTTTCATCATAGTGCTTTTACCAATGCATAAAATGCATGGAGAAGTCATTTCGAATGACTGGTCCTCAGTGTTGTGAGAACGATGATTGGTTAAAATTTTTGGTGGTTTCTTGTTCAGTCCATAGGCCTACATCATGTGGCAAACCGGTGAGCATGTGGCTCTATTAGTATAGGAGATACCTGAAAACATATCACACTTTTCATCATAGTGCTTTTACCAATGCATAAAATGCATGGAGAAGTCATTTCGAAATGACTGGTCCTCAGTGTTGTGAGAACGATGACTGGTTAAAATTTTTGGTGGTTTCTTGTTCAGTCCATAGGCCTACATCATGTGGCAAACCGGTGAGCATGTGGCTCTATTAGTATAGGAGATACCTGAAAACATATCACACTTTTCATCATAGTGCTTTTACCAATGCATAAAATGCATGGAGAAGTCATTTCGAATGACTGGTCCTCAGTGTTGTGAGAACGATGACTGGTTAAAATTTTTGGTGGTTTCTTGTTCAGTCCATAGGCCTACATCATGTGGCAAACCGGTGAGCATGTGGCTCTATTAGTATAGGAGATACCTGAAAACATATCACACTTTTCATCATAGTGCTTTTACCAATGCATAAAATGCATGGAGAAGTCATTTCGAATGACTGGTTGTGAGAAGTTCATTTCGAATGACTGGTCCTCAGTGTTGTGAGAACGATGACTGGTTAAAATTTTTGGTGGTTTCTTGTTCAGTCCATAGGCCTACATCATGTGGCAAACCGGTGAGCATGTGGCTCTATTAGTATAGGAGATACCTGAAAACATATCACACTTTTCATCATAGTGCTTTTACCAATGCATAAAATGCATGGAGAAGTCATTTCGAATGACTGGTCCTCAGTGTTGTGAGAACGATGACTGGTTAAAATTTTTGGTGGTTTCTTGTTCAGTCCATAGGCCTACATCATGTGGCAAACCGGTGAGCATGTGGCTCTATTAGTATAGGAGATACCTGAAAACATATCACACTTTTCATCATAGTGCTTTTACCAATGCATAAAATGCATGGAGAAGTCATTTCGAATGACTGGTCTCTCAGTGTTGTGAGAACGATGACTGGTTAAAATTTTTGGTGGTTTCTTGTTCAGTCCATAGGCCTACATCATGTGGCAAACCGGTGAGCATGTGGCTCTATTAGTATAGGAGATACCTGAAAACATATCACACTTTTCATCATAGTGCTTTTACCAATGCATAAAATGCATGGAGAAGTCATTTCGAATGACTGGTCCTCAGTGTTGTGAGAACGATGACTGGTTAAAATTTTTGGTGGTTTCTTGTTCAGTCCATAGGCCTACATCATGTGGCAAACCGGTGAGCATGTGGCTCTATTAGTATAGGAGATACCTGAAAACATATCACACTTTTCATCATAGTGCTTTTACCAATGCATAAAATGCATGGAGAAGTCATTTCGAATGACTGGTCCTCAGTGTTGTGAGAACGATGACTGGTTAAAATTTTTGGTGGTTTCTTGTTCAGTCCATAGGCCTACATCATGTGGCAAACCGGTGAGCATGTGGCTCTATTAGTATAGGAGATACCTGGAAAACATATCACACTTTTCATCATAGTGCTTTTACCAATGCATAAAATGCATGGAGAAGTCATTTCGAATGACTGGTCCTCAGTGTTGTGAGAACGATGACTGGTTAAAATTTTTGGTGGTTTCTTGTTCAGTCCATAGGCCTACATCATGTGGCAAACCGGTGAGCATGTGGCTCTATTAGTATAGGAGATACCTGAAAACATATCACACTTTTCATCATAGTGCTTTTACCAATGCATAAAATGCATGGAGAAGTCATTTCGAATGACTGGTCCTCAGTGTTGTGAGAACGATGACTGGTTAAAATTTTTGGTGGTTTCTTGTTCAGTCCATAGGCCTACATCATGTGGCAAACCGGTGAGCATGTGGCTCTATTAGTATAGGAGATACCTGAAAACATATCACACTTTTCATCATAGTGCTTTACCAATGCATAAATGCATGGAGAAGTCATTTCGAATGACTGGTCCTCAGTGTTGTGAGAACGATGACTGGTTAAAATTTTTGGTGGTTTCTTGTTCAGTCCATAGGCCTACATCATGTGGCAAACCGGTGAGCATGTGGCTCTATTAGTATAGGAGATACCTGAAAACATATCACACTTTTTCATCATAGTGCTTTTACCAATGCATAAAATGCATGGAGAAGTCATTTCGAATGACTGGTCCTCAGTGTTGTGAGAACGATGACTGGTTAAAATTTTTGGTGGTTTCTTGTTCAGTCCATAGCCTACATCATGTGGCAAACCGGTGAGCATGTGGCTCTATTAGTATAGGAGATACCTGAAAACATATCACACTTTTCATCATAGTGCTTTTACCAATGCATAAAATGCATGGAGAAGTCATTTCGAATGACTGGTCCTCAGTGTTGTGAGAACGATGACTGGTTAAAATTTTTGGTGGTTTCTTGTTCAGTCCATAGGCCTACATCATGTGGCAAACCGGTGAGCATGTGGCTCTATTAGTATAGGAGATACCTGAAAACATATCACACTTTTCATCATAGTGCTTTTACCAATGCATAAAATGCATGGAGAAGTCATTTCGAATGACTGGTCCTCAGTGTTGTGAGAACGATGACTGGTTAAAATTTTTGGTGGTTTCTTGTTCAGTCCACTAGGCCTACATCATGTGGCAAACCGGTGAGCATGTGGCTCTATTAGTATAGGAGATACCTGAAAACATATCACACTTTTCATCATAGTGCTTTTACCAATGCATAAAATGCATGGAGAAGTCATTTCGAATGACTGGTCCTCAGTGTTGTGAGAACGATGACTGGTTAAAATTTTTGGTGGTTTCTTGTTCAGTCCATAGGCCTACATCATTGTGGCAAACCGGTGAGCATGTGGCTCTATTAGTATAGGAGATACCTGAAAACATATCACACTTTTCATCATAGTGCTTTTACCAATGCATAAAATGCATGGAGAAGTCATTTCGAATGACTGGTCCTCAGTGTTGTGAGAACGATGACTGGTTAAAATTTTTGGTGGTTTCTTGTTCAGTCCATAGGCCTACATCATGTGGCAAACCGGTGAGCATGTGGCTCTATTAGTATAGGAGATACCTGAAAACATATCACACTTTTCATCATAGTGCTTTTACCAATGCATAAAATGCATGGAGAAGTCATTTCGAATGACTGGTCCTCAGTGTTGTGAGAACGATGACTGGTTAAAATTTTTGGTGGTTTCTTGTTCAGTCCATAGGCCTACATCATGTGGCAAACCGGTGAGCATGTGGCTCTATTAGTATAGGAGATACCTGAAAACATATCACACTTTTCATCATAGTGCTTTTACCAATGCATAAAATGCATGGAGAAGTCATTTCGAATGACTGGTCCTCAGTGTTGTGAGAACGATGACTGGTTAAAATTTTTGGTGGTTTCTTGTTCAGTCCATAGGCCTACATCATGTGGCAAACCGGTGAGCATGTGGCTCTATTAGTATAGGAGATACCTGAAAACATATCACACTTTTCATCATAGTGCTTTTACCAATGCATAAAATGCATGGAGAAGTCATTTCGAATGACTGGTCCTCAGTGTTGTGAGAACGATGACTGGTTAAAATTTTTGGTGGTTTCTTGTTCAGTCCCATAGCCTACATCATGTGGCAAACCGGTGAGCATGTGGCTCTATTAGTATAGGAGATACCTGAAAACATATCACACTTTTCATCATAGTGCTTTTACCAATGCATAAAATGCATGGAGAAGTCATTTCGAATGACTGGTCCTCAGTGTTGTGAGAACGATGACTGGTTAAAATTTTTGGTGGTTTCTTGTTCAGTCCATAGGCCTACATCATGTGGCAAACGCGTGAGCATGTGGCTCTATTAGTATAGGAGATACCTGAAAACATATCACACTTTTCATCATAGTGCTTTTTACCAATGCATAAAATGCATGGAGAAGTCATTTCGAATGACTGGTCCTCAGTGTTGTGAGAACGATGACTGGTTAAAATTTTTGGTGGTTTCTTGTTCAGTCCATAGGCCTACATCATGTGGCAAACCGGTGAGCATGTGGCTCTATTAGTATAGGAGATACCTGAAAACATATCACACTTTTCATCATAGTGCTTTTACCAATGCATAAAATGCATGGAGAAGTCATTTCGAATGACTGGTCCTCAGTGTTGTGAGAACGATGACTGGTTAAAATTTTTGGTGGTTTCTTGTTCAGTCCATAGGCCTACATCATGTGGCAAACCGGTGAGCATGTGGCTCTATTAGTATAGGAGATACCTGAAAACATATCACACTTTTCATCATAGTGCTTTTACCAATGCATAAAATGCATGGAGAAGTCATTTCGAATGACTGGTCCTCAGTGTTGTGAGAACGATGACTGGTTAAAATTTTTGGTGGTTTCTTGTTCAGTCCATAGGCCTACATCATGTGGCAAACCGGGTGAGCATGTGGCTCTATTAGTATAGGAGATACCTGAAAACATATCACACTTTTCATCATAGTGCTTTTACCAATGCATAAAATGCATGGAGAAGTCATTTCGAATGACTGGTCCTCAGTGTTGTGAGAACGATGACTGGTTAAAATTTTTGGTGGTTTCTTGTTCAGTCCATAGGCCTACATCATGTGGCAAACCGGTGAGCATGTGGCTGCTATTAGTATAGGAGATACCTGAAAACATATCACACTTTTCATCATAGTGCTTTTACCAATGCATAAAATGCATGGAGAAGTCATTTCGAATGACTGGTCCTCAGTGTTGTGAGAACGATGACTGGTTAAAATTTTTGGTGGTTTCTTGTTCAGTCCATAGGCCTACATCATGTGGCAAACGCGTGAGCATGGTGGCTCTATTAGTATAGGAGATACCTGAAAACATATCACACTTTTCATCATAGTGCTTTTACCAATGCATAAAATGCATGGAGAAGTCATTTCGAATGACTGGTCCTCAGTGTTGTGAGAACGATGACTGGTTAAAATTTTTGGTGGTTTCTTGTTCAGTCCATAGGCCTACATCATGTGGCAAACCGGTGAGCATGTGGCTCTATTAGTATAGGAGATACCTGAAAACATATCACACTTTTCATCATAGTGCTTTTACCAATGCATAAAATGCATGGAGAAGTCATTTCGAATGACTGGTCCTCAGTGTTGTGAGAACGATGACTGGTTAAAATTTTTGGTGGTTTCTTGTTCAGTCCATAGGCCTACATCATGTGGCAAACCGGTGAGCATGTGGCTCTATTAGTATAGGAGATACCTGAAAACATATCACACTTTTCATCATAGTGCTTTTACCAATGCATAAAATGCATGGAGAAGTCATTTCGAATGACTGGTCCTCAGTGTTGTGAGAACGATGACTGGTTAAAATTTTTGGTGGTTTCTTGTTCAGTCCATAGGCCTACATCATGTGGCAAACCGGTGAGCATGTGGCTCTATTAGTATAGGAGATACCTGAAAACATATCACACTTTTCATCATAGTGCTTTTACAATGCATAAAATGCATGGAGAAGTCATTTCGAATGACTGGTCCTCAGTGTTGTGAGAACGATGACTGGTTAAAATTTTTGGTGGTTTCTTGTTCAGTCCATAGGCCTACATCATGTGGCAAACCGGTGAGCATGTGGCTCTATTAGTATAGGAGATACCTGAAAACATATCACACTTTTTCATCATAGTGCTTTTACCAATGCATAAAATGCATGGAGAAGTCATTTCGAATGACTGGTCCTCAGTGTTGTGAGAACGATGACTGGTTAAAATTTTTGGTGGTTTCTTGTTCAGTCCATAGGCCTACATCATGTGGCAAACCGGTGAGCATGTGGCTCTATTAGTATAGGAGATACCTGAAAACATATCACACTTTTCATCATAGTGCTTTTACCAATGCATAAAATGCATGGAGAAGTCATTTCGAATGACTGGTCCTCAGTGTTGTGAGAACGATGACTGGTTAAAATTTTTGGTGGTTTCTTGTTCAGTCCATAGGCCTACATCATGTGGCAAACCGGTGAGCATGTGGCTCTATTAGTATAGGAGATACCTGAAAACATATCACACTTTTCATCATAGTGCTTTTACCAATGCATAAAATGCATGGAGAAGTCATTTCGAATGACTGGTCCTCAGTGTTGTGAGAACGATGACTGGTTAAAATTTTTGGTGGTTTCTTGTTCAGTCCATAGGCCTACATCATGTGGCAAACCGGTGAGCATGTGGCTCTATTAGTATAGGAGATACCTGAAAACATATCACACTTTTCATCATAGTGCTTTTACCAATGCATAAAATGCATGGAGAAGTCATTTCGAATGACTGGTCCTCAGTGTTGTGAGAACGATGACTGGTTAAAATTTTTGGTGGTTTCTTGTTCAGTCCATAGGCCTACATCATGTGGCAAACCGGTGAGCATGTGGCTCTATTAGTATAGGAGATACCTGAAAACATATCACACTTTTCATCATAGTGCTTTTACCAATGCATAAAATGCATGGGAGAAGTCATTCGAATGACTGGTCCTCAGTGTTGTGAGAACGATGACTGGTTAAAATTTTTGGTGGTTTCTTGTTCAGTCCATAGGCCTACATCATGTGGCAAACCGGTGAGCATGTGGCTCTATTAGTATAGGAGATACCTGAAAACATATCACACTTTTCATCATAGTGCTTTTACCAATGCATAAAATGCATGGAGAAGTCATTTCGAATGACTGGTCCTCAGTGTTGTGAGAACGATGACTGGTTAAAATTTTTGGTGGTTTCTTGTTCAGTCCATAGGCCTACATCATGTGGCAAACCGGTGAGCATGTGGCTCTATTAGTATAGGAGATACCTGAAAACATATCACACTTTTCATCATAGTGCTTTTACCAATGCATAAAATGCATGGAGAAGTCATTTCGAATGACTGGTCCTCAGTGTTGTGAGAACGATGACTGGTTAAAATTTTTGGTGGTTTCTTGTTCAGTCCATAGGCCTACATCATGTGGCAAACCGGTGAGCATGTGGCTCTATTAGTATAGGAGATACCTGAAAACATATCACACTTTTCATCATAGTGCTTTTACCAATGCATAAAATGCATGGAGAAGTCATTTCGAATGACTGGTCCTCAGTGTTGTGAGAACGATGACTGGTTAAAATTTTTGGTGGTTTCTTGTTCAGTCCATAGGCCTACATCATGTGGCAAACCGGTGAGCATGTGGCTCTATTAGTATAGGAGATACCTGAAAACATATCACACTTTTCATCATAGTGCTTTTACCAATGCATAAAATGCATGGAGAAGTCATTTCGAATGACTGGTCCTCAGTGTTGTGAGAACGATGACTGGTTAAAATTTTTGGTGGTTTCTTGTTCAGTCCATAGGCCTACATCATGTGGCAAACCGGTGAGCATGTGGCTCTATTAGTATAGGAGATACCTGAAAACATATCACACTTTTCATCATAGTGCTTTTACCAATGCATAAAATGCATGGAGAAGTCATTTCGAATGACTGGTCCTCAGTGTTGTGAGAACGATGACTGGTTAAAATTTTTGGTGGTTTCTTGTTCAGTCCATAGGCCTACATCATGTGGCAAACCGGTGAGCATGTGGCTCTATAGTAGGAGATACCTGAAAACATATCACACTTTTCATCATAGTGCTTTTACCAATGCATAAAATGCATGGAGAAGTCATTCGAATGACTGGTCCTCAGTGTTGTGAGAACGATGACTGGTTAAAATTTTTGGTGGTTTCTTGTTCAGTCCATAGGCCTACATCATGTGGCAAACCGGTGAGCATGTGGCTCTATTAGTATAGGAGATACCTGAAAACATATCACACTTTTCATCATAGTGCTTTTACCAATGCATAAAATGCATGGAGAAGTCATTTCGAATGACTGGTCCTCAGTGTTGTGAGAACGATGACTGGTTAAAATTTTTGGTGGTTTCTTGTTCAGTCCATAGGCCTACATCATGTGGCAAACCGGTGAGCATGTGGCTCTATTAGTATAGGAGATACCTGAAAACATATCACACTTTTCATCATAGTGCTTTTACCAATGCATAAAATGCATGGAGAAGTCATTTCGAATGACTGGTCCTCAGTGTTGTGAGAACGATGACTGGTTAAAATTTTTGGTGGTTTCTTGTTCAGTCCATAGGCCTACATCATGTGGCAAACCGGTGAGCATGTGGCTCTATTAGTATAGGAGATACCTGAAAACATATCACACTTTTCATCATAGTGCTTTTACCAATGCATAAAATGCATGGAGAAGTCATTTCGAATGACTGGTCCTCAGTGTTGTGAGAACGATGACTGGTTAAAATTTTTGGTGGTTTCTTGTTCAGTCCATAGGCCTACATCATGTGGCAAACCGGTGAGCATGTGGCTCTATTAGTATAGGAGATACCTGAAAACATATCACACTTTTCATCATAGTGCTTTTACCAATGCATAAAATGCATGGAGAAGTCATTTCGAATGACTGGTCCTCAGTGTTGTGAGAACGATGACTGGTTAAAATTTTTGGTGGTTTCTTGTTCAGTCCATAGGCCTACATCATGTGGCAAACCGGTGAGCATGTGGCTCTATTAGTATAGGAGATACCTGAAAACATATCACACTTTTCATCATAGTGCTTTTACCAATGCATAAAATGCATGGAGAAGTCATTTCGAATGACTGGTCCTCAGTGTTGTGAGAACGATGACTGGTTAAAATTTTTGGTGGTTTCTTGTTCAGTCCATAGGCCTACATCATGTGGCAAACCGGTGAGCATGTGGCTCTATTAGTATAGGAGATACCTGAAAACATATCACACTTTTCATCATAGTGCTTTTACCAATGCATAAAATGCATGGAGAAGTCATTTCGAATGACTGGTCCTCAGTGTTGTGAGAACGATGACTGGTTAAAATTTTTGGTGGTTTCTTGTTCAGTCCATAGGCCTACATCATGTGGCAAACCGGTGAGCATGTGGCTCTATTAGTATAGGAGATACCTGAAAACATATCACACTTTTCATCATAGTGCTTTTACCAATGCATAAAATGCATGGAGAAGTCATTTCGAATGACTGGTCCTCAGTGTTGTGAGAACGATGACTGGTTAAAATTTTTGGTGGTTTCTTGTTCAGTCCATAGGCCTACATCATGTGGCAAACCGGTGAGCATGTGGCTCTATTAGTATAGGAGATACCTGAAAACATATCACACTTTTCATCATAGTGCTTTTACCAATGCATAAAATGCATGGAGAAGTCATTTCGAATGACTGGTCCTCAGTGTTGTGAGAACGATGACTGGTTAAAATTTTTGGTGGTTTCTTGTTCAGTCCATAGGCCTACATCATGTGGCAAACCGGTGAGCATGTGGCTCTATTAGTATAGGAGATACCTGAAAACATATCACACTTTTCATCATAGTGCTTTTACCAATGCATAAAATGCATGGAGAAGTCATTTCGAATGACTGGTCCTCAGTGTTGTGAGAACGATGACTGGTTAAAATTTTTGGTGGTTTCTTGTTCAGTCCATAGGCCTACATCATGTGGCAAACCGGTGAGCATGTGGCTCTATTAGTATAGGAGATACCTGAAAACATATCACACTTTTCATCATAGTGCTTTTACCAATGCATAAAATGCATGGAGAAGTCATTTCGAATGACTGGTCCTCAGTGTTGTGAGAACGATGACTGGTTAAAATTTTTGGTGGTTTCTTGTTCAGTCCATAGGCCTACATCATGTGGCAAACCGGTGAGCATGTGGCTCTATTAGTATAGGAGATACCTGAAAACATATCACACTTTTCATCATAGTGCTTTTACCAATGCATAAAATGCATGGAGAAGTCATTTCGAATGACTGGTCCTCAGTGTTGTGAGAACGATGACTGGTTAAAATTTTTGGTGGTTTCTTGTTCAGTCCATAGGCCTACATCATGTGGCAAACCGGTGAGCATGTGGCTCTATTAGTATAGGAGATACCTGAAAACATATCACACTTTTCATCATAGTGCTTTTACCAATGCATAAAATGCATGGAGAAGTCATTTCGAATGACTGGTCCTCAGTGTTGTGAGAACGATGACTGGTTAAAATTTTTGGTGGTTTCTTGTTCAGTCCATAGGCCTACATCATGTGGCAAACCGGTGAGCATGTGGCTCTATTAGTATAGGAGATACCTGAAAACATATCACACTTTTCATCATAGTGCTTTTACCAATGCATAAAATGCATGGAGAAGTCATTTCGAATGACTGGTCCTCAGTGTTGTGAGAACGATGACTGGTTAAAATTTTTGGTGGTTTCTTGTTCAGTCCATAGGCCTACATCATGTGGCAAACCGGTGAGCATGTGGCTCTATTAGTATAGGAGATACCTGAAAACATATCACACTTTTCATCATAGTGCTTTTACCAATGCATAAAATGCATGGAGAAGTCATTTCGAATGACTGGTCCTCAGTGTTGTGAGAACGATGACTGGTTAAAATTTTTGGTGGTTTCTTGTTCAGTCCATAGGCCTACATCATGTGGCAAACCGGTGAGCATGTGGCTCTATTAGTATAGGAGATACCTGAAAACATATCACACTTTTCATCATAGTGCTTTTACCAATGCATAAAATGCATGGAGAAGTCATTTCGAATGACTGGTCCTCAGTGTTGTGAGAACGATGACTGGTTAAAATTTTTGGTGGTTTCTTGTTCAGTCCATAGGCCTACATCATGTGGCAAACCGGTGAGCATGTGGCTCTATTAGTATAGGAGATACCTGAAAACATATCACACTTTTCATCATAGTGCTTTTACCAATGCATAAAATGCATGGAGAAGTCATTTCGAATGACTGGTCCTCAGTGTTGTGAGAACGATGACTGGTTAAAATTTTTGGTGGTTTCTTGTTCAGTCCATAGGCCTACATCATGTGGCAAACCGGTGAGCATGTGGCTCTATTAGTATAGGAGATACCTGAAAACATATCACACTTTTCATCATAGTGCTTTTACCAATGCATAAAATGCATGGAGAAGTCATTTCGAATGACTGGTCCTCAGTGTTGTGAGAACGATGACTGGTTAAAATTTTTGGTGGTTTCTTGTTCAGTCCATAGGCCTACATCATGCAAAACCGGTGAGCATGTGGGCTCTATTAGTATAGGAGATACCTGAAAAACATATCACACTTTTCATCATAGTGCTTTTACCAATGCATAAAATGCATGGAGAAGTCATTTCGAATGACTGGTCCTCAGTGTTGTAAGAACGATGACTGGTTAAAATTTTGGGTGGTTTCTTGTTCAGTCCATAGGCCTACATCATTTGGCAAACCGGTGAGCATGTGGCTCTATTAGTATAGGAGATACCTGAAAACATATCACACTTTTCATCATAGTGCTTTTACCAATGCATAAAATGCATGGAGAAGTCATTTCGAATGACTGGTCCTCAGTGTTGTGAGAACGATGACTGGTTAAAATTTTGGTGGTTTCTTGTTCAGTCCATAGGCCTACATCATGTGGCAAACCGGTGAGCATGTGGCTCTATTAGTATAGGAGATACCTGAAAACATATCACACTTTTCATCATAGTGCTTTTACCAATGCATAAAATGCATGGAGAAGTCATTTCGAATGACTGGTCCTCAGTGTTGTGAGAACGATGACTGGTTAAAATTTTTGGTGGTTTCTTGTTCAGTCCATAGGCCTACATCATGTGGCAAACCGGGTGAGCATGTGGCTCTATTAGTATAGGAGATACCTGAAAACATATCACACTTTTCATCATAGTGCTTTTACCAATGCATAAAATGCATGGAGAAGTCATTTCGAATGACTGGTCCTCAGTGTTGTGAGAACGATGACTGGTTAAAATTTTTGGTGGTTTCTTGTTCAGTCCATAGGCCTACATCATGTGGCAAACCGGTGAGCATGTGGCTCTATTAGTATAGGAGATACCTGAAAACATATCACACTTTTCATCATAGTGCTTTTACCAATGCATAAAATGCATGGAGAAGTCATTTCGAATGACTGGTCCTCAGTGTTGTGAGAACGATGACTGGTTAAAATTTTTGGTGGTTTCTTGTTCAGTCCATAGGCCTACATCATGTGGCAAACCGGTGAGCATGTGGCTCTATTAGTATAGGAGATACCTGAAAACATATCACACTTTTCATCATAGTGCTTTTACCAATGCATAAAATGCATGGAGAAGTCATTTCGAATGACTGGTCCTCAGTGTTGTGAGAACGATGACTGGTTAAAATTTTTGGTGGTTTCTTGTTCAGTCCATAGGCCTACATCATGTGGCAAACCGGTGAGCATGTGGCTCTATTAGTATAGGAGATACCTGAAAACATATCACACTTTTCATCATAGTGCTTTTACCAATGCATAAAATGCATGGAGAAGTCATTTCGAATGACTGGTCCTCAGTGTTGTGAGAACGATGACTGGTTAAAATTTTTGGTGGTTTCTTGTTCAGTCCATAGGCCTACATCATGTGGCAAACCGGTGAGCATGTGGCTCTATTAGTATAGGAGATACCTGAAAACATATCACACTTTTCATCATAGTGCTTTTACCAATGCATAAAATGCATGGAGAAGTCATTTCGAATGACTGGTCCTCAGTGTTGTGAGAACGATGACTGGTTAAAATTTTTGGTGGTTTCTTGTTCAGTCCATAGGCCTACATCATGTGGCAAACCGGTGAGCATGTGGCTCTATTAGTATAGGAGATACCTGAAAACATATCACACTTTTCATCATAGTGCTTTTACCAATGCATAAAATGCATGGAGAAGTCATTTCGAATGACTGGTCCTCAGTGTTGTGAGAACGATGACTGGTTAAAATTTTTGGTGGTTTCTTGTTCAGTCCATAGGCCTACATCATGTGGCAAACCGGTGAGCATGTGGCTCTATTAGTATAGGAGATACCTGAAAACATATCACACTTTTCATCATAGTGCTTTTACCAATGCATAAAATGCATGGAGAAGTCATTTCGAATGACTGGTCCTCAGTGTTGTGAGAACGATGACTGGTTAAAATTTTTGGTGGTTTCTTGTTCAGTCCATAGGCCTACATCATGTGGCAAACCGGTGAGCATGTGGCTCTATTAGTATAGGAGATACCTGAAAACATATCACACTTTTCATCATAGTGCTTTTACCAATGCATAAAATGCATGGAGAAGTCATTTCGAATGACTGGTCCTCAGTGTTGTGAGAACGATGACTGGTTAAAATTTTTGGTGGTTTCTTGTTCAGTCCATAGGCCTACATCATGTGGCAAACCGGTGAGCATGTGGCTCTATTAGTATAGGAGATACCTGAAAACATATCACACTTTTCATCATAGTGCTTTTACCAATGCATAAAATGCATGGAGAAGTCATTTCGAATGACTGGTCCTCAGTGTTGTGAGAACGATGACTGGTTAAAATTTTTGGTGGTTTCTTGTTCAGTCCATAGGCCTACATCATGTGGCAAACCGGTGAGCATGTGGCTCTATTAGTATAGGAGATACCTGAAAACATATCACACTTTTCATCATAGTGCTTTTACCAATGCATAAAATGCATGGAGAAGTCATTTCGAATGACTGGTCCTCAGTGTTGTGAGAACGATGACTGGTTAAAATTTTTGGTGGTTTCTTGTTCAGTCCATAGGCCTACATCATGTGGCAAACCGGTGAGCATGTGGCTCTATTAGTATAGGAGATACCTGAAAACATATCACACTTTTCATCATAGTGCTTTTACCAATGCATAAAATGCATGGAGAAGTCATTTCGAATGACTGGTCCTCAGTGTTGTGAGAACGATGACTGGTTAAAATTTTTGGTGGTTTCTTGTTCAGTCCATAGGCCTACATCATGTGGCAAACCGGTGAGCATGTGGCTCTATTAGTATAGGAGATACCTGAAAACATATCACACTTTTCATCATAGTGCTTTTACCAATGCATAAAATGCATGGAGAAGTCATTTCGAATGACTGGTCCTCAGTGTTGTGAGAACGATGACTGGTTAAAATTTTTGGTGGTTTCTTGTTCAGTCCATAGGCCTACATCATGTGGCAAACCGGTGAGCATGTGGCTCTATTAGTATAGGAGATACCTGAAAACATATCACACTTTTCATCATAGTGCTTTTACCAATGCATAAAATGCATGGAGAAGTCATTTCGAATGACTGGTCCTCAGTGTTGTGAGAACGATGACTGGTTAAAATTTTTGGTGGTTTCTTGTTCAGTCCATAGGCCTACATCATGTGGCAAACCGGTGAGCATGTGGCTCTATTAGTATAGGAGATACCTGAAAACATATCACACTTTTCATCATAGTGCTTTTACCAATGCATAAAATGCATGGAGAAGTCATTTCGAATGACTGGTCCTCAGTGTTGTGAGAACGATGACTGGTTAAAATTTTTGGTGGTTTCTTGTTCAGTCCATAGGCCTACATCATGTGGCAAACCGGTGAGCATGTGGCTCTATTAGTATAGGAGATACCTGAAAACATATCACACTTTTCATCATAGTGCTTTTACCAATGCATAAAATGCATGGAGAAGTCATTTCGAATGACTGGTCCTCAGTGTTGTGAGAACGATGACTGGTTAAAATTTTTGGTGGTTTCTTGTTCAGTCCATAGGCCTACATCATGTGGCAAACCGGTGAGCATGTGGCTCTATTAGTATAGGAGATACCTGAAAACATATCACACTTTTCATCATAGTGCTTTTACCAATGCATAAAATGCATGGAGAAGTCATTTCGAATGACTGGTCCTCAGTGTTGTGAGAACGATGACTGGTTAAAATTTTTGGTGGTTTCTTGTTCAGTCCATAGGCCTACATCATGTGGCAAACCGGTGAGCATGTGGCTCTATTAGTATAGGAGATACCTGAAAACATATCACACTTTTCATCATAGTGCTTTTACCAATGCATAAAATGCATGGAGAAGTCATTTCGAATGACTGGTCCTCAGTGTTGTGAGAACGATGACTGGTTAAAATTTTTGGTGGTTTCTTGTTCAGTCCATAGGCCTACATCATGTGGCAAACCGGTGAGCATGTGGCTCTATTAGTATAGGAGATACCTGAAAACATATCACACTTTTCATCATAGTGCTTTTACCAATGCATAAAATGCATGGAGAAGTCATTTCGAATGACTGGTCCTCAGTGTTGTGAGAACGATGACTGGTTAAAATTTTTGGTGGTTTCTTGTTCAGTCCATAGGCCTACATCATGTGGCAAACCGGTGAGCATGTGGCTCTATTAGTATAGGAGATACCTGAAAACATATCACACTTTTCATCATAGTGCTTTTACCAATGCATAAAATGCATGGAGAAGTCATTTCGAATGACTGGTCCTCAGTGTTGTGAGAACGATGACTGGTTAAAATTTTTGGTGGTTTCTTGTTCAGTCCATAGGCCTACATCATGTGGCAAACCGGTGAGCATGTGGCTCTATTAGTATAGGAGATACCTGAAAACATATCACACTTTTCATCATAGTGCTTTTACCAATGCATAAAATGCATGGAGAAGTCATTTCGAATGACTGGTCCTCAGTGTTGTGAGAACGATGACTGGTTAAAATTTTTGGTGGTTTCTTGTTCAGTCCATAGGCCTACATCATGTGGCAAACCGGTGAGCATGTGGCTCTATTAGTATAGGAGATACCTGAAAACATATCACACTTTTCATCATAGTGCTTTTACCAATGCATAAAATGCATGGAGAAGTCATTTCGAATGACTGGTCCTCAGTGTTGTGAGAACGATGACTGGTTAAAATTTTTGGTGGTTTCTTGTTCAGTCCATAGGCCTACATCATGTGGCAAACCGGTGAGCATGTGGCTCTATTAGTATAGGAGATACCTGAAAACATATCACACTTTTCATCATAGTGCTTTTACCAATGCATAAAATGCATGGAGAAGTCATTTCGAATGACTGGTCCTCAGTGTTGTGAGAACGATGACTGGTTAAAATTTTTGGTGGTTTCTTGTTCAGTCCATAGGCCTACATCATGTGGCAAACCGGTGAGCATGTGGCTCTATTAGTATAGGAGATACCTGAAAACATATCACACTTTTCATCATAGTGCTTTTACCAATGCATAAAATGCATGGAGAAGTCATTTCGAATGACTGGTCCTCAGTGTTGTGAGAACGATGACTGGTTAAAATTTTTGGTGGTTTCTTGTTCAGTCCATAGGCCTACATCATGTGGCAAACCGGTGAGCATGTGGCTCTATTAGTATAGGAGATACCTGAAAACATATCACACTTTTCATCATAGTGCTTTTACCAATGCATAAAATGCATGGAGAAGTCATTTCGAATGACTGGTCCTCAGTGTTGTGAGAACGATGACTGGTTAAAATTTTTGGTGGTTTCTTGTTCAGTCCATAGGCCTACATCATGTGGCAAACCGGTGAGCATGTGGCTCTATTAGTATAGGAGATACCTGAAAACATATCACACTTTTCATCATAGTGCTTTTACCAATGCATAAAATGCATGGAGAAGTCATTTCGAATGACTGGTCCTCAGTGTTGTGAGAACGATGACTGGTTAAAATTTTTGGTGGTTTCTTGTTCAGTCCATAGGCCTACATCATGTGGCAAACCGGTGAGCATGTGGCTCTATTAGTATAGGAGATACCTGAAAACATATCACACTTTTCATCATAGTGCTTTTACCAATGCATAAAATGCATGGAGAAGTCATTTCGAATGACTGGTCCTCAGTGTTGTGAGAACGATGACTGGTTAAAATTTTTGGTGGTTTCTTGTTCAGTCCATAGGCCTACATCATGTGGCAAACCGGTGAGCATGTGGCTCTATTAGTATAGGAGATACCTGAAAACATATCACACTTTTCATCATAGTGCTTTTACCAATGCATAAAATGCATGGAGAAGTCATTTCGAATGACTGGTCCTCAGTGTTGTGAGAACGATGACTGGTTAAAATTTTTGGTGGTTTCTTGTTCAGTCCATAGGCCTACATCATGTGGCAAACCGGTGAGCATGTGGCTCTATTAGTATAGGAGATACCTGAAAACATATCACACTTTTCATCATAGTGCTTTTACCAATGCATAAAATGCATGGAGAAGTCATTTCGAATGACTGGTCCTCAGTGTTGTGAGAACGATGACTGGTTAAAATTTTTGGTGGTTTCTTGTTCAGTCCATAGGCCTACATCATGTGGCAAACCGGTGAGCATGTGGCTCTATTAGTATAGGAGATACCTGAAAACATATCACACTTTTCATCATAGTGCTTTTACCAATGCATAAAATGCATGGAGAAGTCATTTCGAATGACTGGTCCTCAGTGTTGTGAGAACGATGACTGGTTAAAATTTTTGGTGGTTTCTTGTTCAGTCCATAGGCCTACATCATGTGGCAAACCGGTGAGCATGTGGCTCTATTAGTATAGGAGATACCTGAAAACATATCACACTTTTCATCATAGTGCTTTTACCAATGCATAAAATGCATGGAGAAGTCATTTCGAATGACTGGTCCTCAGTGTTGTGAGAACGATGACTGGTTAAAATTTTTGGTGGTTTCTTGTTCAGTCCATAGGCCTACATCATGTGGCAAACCGGTGAGCATGTGGCTCTATTAGTATAGGAGATACCTGAAAACATATCACACTTTTCATCATAGTGCTTTTACCAATGCATAAAATGCATGGAGAAGTCATTTCGAATGACTGGTCCTCAGTGTTGTGAGAACGATGACTGGTTAAAATTTTTGGTGGTTTCTTGTTCAGTCCATAGGCCTACATCATGTGGCAAACCGGTGAGCATGTGGCTCTATTAGTATAGGAGATACCTGAAAACATATCACACTTTTCATCATAGTGCTTTTACCAATGCATAAAATGCATGGAGAAGTCATTTCGAATGACTGGTCCTCAGTGTTGTGAGAACGATGACTGGTTAAAATTTTTGGTGGTTTCTTGTTCAGTCCATAGGCCTACATCATGTGGCAAACCGGTGAGCATGTGGCTCTATTAGTATAGGAGATACCTGAAAACATATCACACTTTTCATCATAGTGCTTTTACCAATGCATAAAATGCATGGAGAAGTCATTTCGAATGACTGGTCCTCAGTGTTGTGAGAACGATGACTGGTTAAAATTTTTGGTGGTTTCTTGTTCAGTCCATAGGCCTACATCATGTGGCAAACCGGTGAGCATGTGGCTCTATTAGTATAGGAGATACCTGAAAACATATCACACTTTTCATCATAGTGCTTTTACCAATGCATAAAATGCATGGAGAAGTCATTTCGAATGACTGGTCCTCAGTGTTGTGAGAACGATGACTGGTTAAAATTTTTGGTGGTTTCTTGTTCAGTCCATAGGCCTACATCATGTGGCAAACCGGTGAGCATGTGGCTCTATTAGTATAGGAGATACCTGAAAACATATCACACTTTTCATCATAGTGCTTTTACCAATGCATAAAATGCATGGAGAAGTCATTTCGAATGACTGGTCCTCAGTGTTGTGAGAACGATGACTGGTTAAAATTTTTGGTGGTTTCTTGTTCAGTCCATAGGCCTACATCATGTGGCAAACCGGTGAGCATGTGGCTCTATTAGTATAGGAGATACCTGAAAACATATCACACTTTTCATCATAGTGCTTTTACCAATGCATAAAATGCATGGAGAAGTCATTTCGAATGACTGGTCCTCAGTGTTGTGAGAACGATGACTGGTTAAAATTTTTGGTGGTTTCTTGTTCAGTCCATAGGCCTACATCATGTGGCAAACCGGTGAGCATGTGGCTCTATTAGTATAGGAGATACCTGAAAACATATCACACTTTTCATCATAGTGCTTTTACCAATGCATAAAATGCATGGAGAAGTCATTTCGAATGACTGGTCCTCAGTGTTGTGAGAACGATGACTGGTTAAAATTTTTGGTGGTTTCTTGTTCAGTCCATAGGCCTACATCATGTGGCAAACCGGTGAGCATGTGGCTCTATTAGTATAGGAGATACCTGAAAACATATCACACTTTTCATCATAGTGCTTTTACCAATGCATAAAATGCATGGAGAAGTCATTTCGAATGACTGGTCCTCAGTGTTGTGAGAACGATGACTGGTTAAAATTTTTGGTGGTTTCTTGTTCAGTCCATAGGCCTACATCATGTGGCAAACCGGTGAGCATGTGGCTCTATTAGTATAGGAGATACCTGAAAACATATCACACTTTTCATCATAGTGCTTTTACCAATGCATAAAATGAATGACTGGTCCTCAGGTGTTGTGAGAACGATGCTGGTTAAAATTTTTGGTGGTTTCCTTGCCTTCAGTCCACTCCAGGGCTACTGAGCCAGGCTACTCATGTGGCAAACCGGTGAGCATGTGGCTCTATTAGTATAGGAGATACCTGAAACCATATCACACTTTTCATCATAGTGCTTTTACCAATGCATAAAATGCATGGAGAAGTCATTTCGAATGACTGGTCCTCAGTGTTGTGAGAACGATGACTGGTTAAAATTTTTGGTGGTTTCTTGTTCAGTCCATAGGCCTACATCATGTGCAAACCGGTGAGCATGTGGCTCTATTAGTATAGGAGATACCTGAAAACATATCACACTTTTCATCATAGTGCTTTTACCAATGCATAAAATGCATGGAGAAGTCCATTTCGAATGACTGGTCCTCAGTGTTGTGAGAACGATGACTGGTTAAAATTTTTGGTGGTTTCTTGTTCAGTCCATAGGCCTACATCATGTGGCAAACCGGTGAGCATGTGGCTCTATTAGTATAGGAGATACCTGAAAAACATATCACACTTTTCATCATAGTGCTTTTACCAATGCATAAAATGCATGGAGAAGTCATTTCGAATGACTGGTCCTCAGTGTTGTGAGAACGATGACTGGTTAAAATTTTGGTGGTTTCTTGTTCAGTCCATAGGCCTACATCATGTGGCAAACCCGGTGAGCATGTGGCTCTATTAGTATAGGAGATACCTGAAAACATATCACACTTTTCATCATAGTGCTTTTACCAATGCATAAAATGCATGGAGAAGTCATTTCGAATGACTGGTCCTCAGTGTTGTGAGAACGATGACTGGTTAAAATTTTTGGTGGTTTCTTGTTCAGTCCATAGGCCTACATCATGTGGCAAACCGGTGAGCATGTGGCTCTATTAGTATAGGAGATACCTGAAAACATATCACACTTTTCATCATAGTGCTTTTACCAATGCATAAAATGCATGGAGAAGTCATTTCGAATGACTGGTCCTCAGTGTTGTGAGAACGATGACTGGTTAAAATTTTTGGTGGTTTCTTGTTCAGTCCATAGGCCTACATCATGTGGCAAACCGGTGAGCATGTGGCTCTATTAGTATAGGAGATACCTGAAAAACATATCACACTTTTCATCATAGTGCTTTTACCAATGCATAAAATGCATGGAGAAGTCATTTCGAATGACTGGTCCTCAGTGTTGTGAGAACGATGACTGGTTAAAATTTTTGGTGGTTTCTTGTTCAGTCCATAGGCCTACATCATGTGGCAAACCGGTGAGCATGTGGCTCTATTAGTATAGGAGATACCTGAAAACATATCACACTTTTCATCATAGTGCTTTTACCAATGCATAAAATGCATGGAGAAGTCATTTCGAATGACTGGTCCTCAGTGTTGTGAGAACGATGACTGGTTAAAATTTTTGGTGGTTTCTTGTTCAGTCCATAGGCCTACATCATGTGGCAAACCGGTGAGCATGTGGCTCTATTAGTATAGGAGATACCTGAAAACATATCACCACTTTTCATCATAGTGCTTTTACCAATGCATAAAATGCATGGAGAAGTCATTTCGAATGACTGGTCCTCAGTGTTGTGAGAACGATGACTGGTTAAAATTTTGGTGGTTTCTTGTTCAGTCCATAGGCCTACATCATGTGGCAAACCGGTGAGCATGTGGCTCTATTAGTATAGGAGATACCTGAAAACATATCACACTTTTCATCATAGTGCTTTTACCAATGCATAAAATGCATGGAGAAGTCATTTCGAATGACTGGTCCTCAGTGTTGTGAGAACGATGACTGGTTAAAATTTTTGGTGGTTTCTTGTTCAGTCCATAGGCCTACATCATGTGGCAAACCGGTTGAGCATGTGCTCTATTAGTATAGGAGATACCTGAAAACATATCACACTTTTCATCATAGTGCTTTTACCAATGCATAAAATGCATGGAGAAGTCATTTCGAATGACTGGTCCTCAGTGTTGTGAGAACGATGACTGGTTAAAATTTTTGGTGTTTCTTGTTCAGTCCATAGGCCTACATCATGTGGCAAACCGGTGAGCATGTGGCTCTATTAGTATAGGAGATACCTGAAAACATATCACACTTTTCATCATAGTGCTTTTACCAATGCATAAAATGCATGGAGAAGTCATTTCGAATGACTGGTCCTCAGTGTTGTGAGAACGATGACTGGTTAAAATTTTTGGTGGTTTCTTGTTCAGTCCCATAGGCCTACATCATGTGGCAAACCGGTGAGCATGTGGCTCTATTAGTATAGGAGATACCTGAAAACATATCACACTTTTCATCATAGTGCTTTTACCAATGCATAAAATGCATGGAGAAGTCATTTCGAATGACTGGTCCTCAGTGTTGTGAGAACGATGACTGGTTAAAATTTTTGGTGGTTTCTTGTTCAGTCCATAGGCCTACATCATGTGGCAAACCGGTGAGCATGTGGCTCTATTAGTATAGGAGATACCTGAAAACATATCACACTTTTCATCATAGTGCTTTTACCAATGCATAAAATGCATGAGAAGTCATTTCGAATGACTGGTCCTCAGTGTTGTGAGAACGATGACTGGTTAAAATTTTTGGTGGTTTCTTGTTCAGTCCATAGGCCTACATCATGTGGCAAACCGGTGAGCCATGTGGCCTCTATTAGTATAGGAGATACCTGAAAACATATCACACTTTTCATCATAGTGCTTTTACCAATGCATAAAATGCATGGAGAAGTCATTTCGAATGACTGGTCCTCAGTGTTGTGAGAACGAATGACTGGTTAAAATTTTTGGTGGTTTCTTGTTCAGTCCATAGGCCTACATCATGTGGCAAACCGGTGAGCATGTGGCTCTATTAGTATAGGAGATACCTGAAAACATATCACACTTTTCATCATAGTGCTTTTACCAATGCATAAAATGCATGGAGAAGTCATTTCGAATGACTGGTCCTCAGTGTTGTGAGAACGATGACTGGTTAAAATTTTGGTGGTTTCTTGTTCAGTCCATAGGCCTACATCATGTGGCAAACCGGTGAGCATGTGGCTCTATTAGTATAGGAGATACCTGAAAACATATCACACTTTTCATCATAGTGCTTTTACCAATGCATAAAATGCATGGAGAAGTCATTTCGAATGACTGGTCCTCAGTGTTGTGAGAACGATGACTGGTTAAAATTTTTGGTGGTTTCTTGTTCAGTCCATAGGCCTACATCATGTGGCAAACCGGTGAGCATGTGGCTCTATTAGTATAGGAGATACCTGAAAACATATCACACTTTTCATCATAGTGCTTTTACCAATGCATAAAATGCATGGAGAAGTCATTTCGAATGACTGGTCCTCAGTGTTGTGAGAACGATGACTGGTTAAAATTTTGGTGGTTTCTTGTTCAGTCCATAGGCCTACATCATGTGGCAAACCGGTGAGCATGTGGCTCTATTAGTATAGGAGATACCTGAAAACATATCACACTTTTCATCATAGTGCTTTTACCAATGCATAAAATGCATGGAGAAGTCATTTCGAATGACTGGTCCTCAGTGTTGTGAGAACGATGACTGGTTAAATTTTTGGTGGTTTCTTGTTCAGTCCATAGGCCTACATCATGTGGCAAACCGGTGAGCATGTGGCTCTATTAGTATAGGAGATACCTGAAAACATATCACACTTTTCATCATAGTGCTTTTACCAATGCATAAAATGCATGGAGAAGTCATTTCGAATGACTGGTCCTCAGTGTTGTGAGAACGATGACTGGTTAAAATTTTTGGTGGTTTCTTGTTCAGTCCATAGGCCTACATCATGTGGCAAACCGGTGAGCATGTGGCTCTATTAGTATAGGAGATACCTGAAAACACTATCACACTTTTCATCATAGTGCTTTTACCAATGCATAAAATGCATGGAGAAGTCATTTCGAATGACTGGTCCTCAGTGTTGTGAGAACGATGACTGGTTAACATTTTTGGTGGTTCTTGTTCAGTCCATAGGCCTACATCATGTGGCAAACCGGTGAGCATGTGGCTCTATTAGTATAGGAGATACCTGAAAACATATCACACTTTTCATCATAGTGCTTTTACCAATGCATAAAATGCATGGAGAAGTCATTTCGAATGACTGGTCCTCAGTGTTGTGAGAACGATGACTGGTTAAAATTTTTGGTGGTTTCTTGTTCAGTCCATAGGCCTACATCATGTGGCAAACCGGTGAGCATGTGGCTCTATTAGTATAGGAGATACCTGAAAACATATCACACTTTTCATCATAGTGCTTTTACCAATGCATAAAATGCATGGAGAAGTCATTTCGAATGACTGGTCCTCAGTGTTGTGAGAACGATGACTGGTTAAAATTTTTGGTGGTTTCTTGTTCAGTCCATAGGCCTACATCATGTGGCAAACCGGTGAGCATGTGGCTCTATTAGTATAGGAGATACCTGAAAACATATCACACTTTTCATCATAGTGCTTTTACCAATGCATAAAATGCATGGAGAAGTCATTTCGAATGACTGGTCCTCAGTGTTGTGAGAACGATGACTGGTTAAAATTTTGGTGGTTTCTTGTTCAGTCCATAGGCCTACATCATGTGGCAAACCGGTGAGCATGTGGCTCTATTAGTATAGGAGATACCTGAAAACATATCACACTTTTCATCATAGTGCTTTTACCAATGCATAAAATGCATGGAGAAGTCATTTCGAATGACTGGTCCTCAGTGTTGTGAGAACGATGACTGGTTAAAATTTTTGGTGGTTTCTTGTTCAGTCCATAGCCTACATCATGTGGCAAACCGGTGAGCATGTGGCTCTATTAGTATAGGAGATACCTGAAAACATATCACACTTTTCATCATAGTGCTTTTTACCAATGCATAAAATGCATGGAGAAGTCATTTCGAATGACTGGTCCTCAGTGTTGTGAGAACGATGACTGGTTAAAATTTTTGGTGGTTTCTTGTTCAGTCCATAGGCCTACATCATGTGGCAAACCGGTGAGCATGTGGCTCTATTAGTATAGGAGATACCTGAAAACATATCACACTTTTCATCATAGTGCTTTTACCAATGCATAAAATGCATGGAGAAGTCATTTCGAATGACTGGTCCTCAGTGTTGTGAGAACGATGACTGGTTAAAATTTTTGGTGGTTTCTTGTTCAGTCCATAGGCCTACATCATGTGGCAAACCGGTGAGCATGTGGCTCTATTAGTATAGGAGATACCTGAAAACATATCACACTTTTCATCATAGTGCTTTTACCAATGCATAAAATGCATGGAGAAGTCATTTCGAATGACTGGTCCTCAGTGTTGTGAGAACGATGACTGGTTAAAATTTTTGGTGGTTTCTTGTTCAGTCCATAGGCCTACATCATGTGGCAAACCGGTGAGCATGTGGCTCTATTAGTATAGGAGATACCTGAAAACATATCACACTTTTCATCATAGTGCTTTTACCAATGCATAAAATGCATGGAGAAGTCATTTCGAATGACTGGTCCTCAGTGTTGTGAGAACGATGACTGGTTAAAATTTTGGTGGTTTCTTGTTCAGTCCATAGGCCTACATCATGTGGCAAACCGGTGAGCATGTGGCTCTATTAGTATAGGAGATACCTGAAAACATATCACACTTTTCATCATAGTGCTTTTACCAATGCATAAAATGCATGGAGAAGTCATTTCGAATGACTGGTCCTCAGTGTTGTGAGAACGATGACTGGTTAAAATTTTTGGTGGTTTCTTGTTCAGTCCATAGGCCTACATCATGTGGCAAACCGGTGAGCATGTGGCTCTATTAGTATAGGAGATACCTGAAAACATATCACACTTTTCATCATAGTGCTTTTACCAATGCATAAAATGCATGGAGAAGTCATTTCGAATGACTGGTCCTCAGTGTTGTGAGAACGATGACTGGTTAAAATTTTTGGTGGTTTCTTGTTCAGTCCATAGGCCTACATCATGTGGCAAACCGGTGAGCATGTGGCTCTATTAGTATAGGAGATACCTGAAAACATATCACACTTTTCATCATAGTGCTTTTACCAATGCATAAAATGCATGGAGAAGTCATTTCGAATGACTGGTCCTCAGTGTTGTGAGAACGATGACTGGTTAAAATTTTTGGTGGTTTCTTGTTCAGTCCATAGGCCTACATCATGTGGCAAACCGGTGAGCATGTGGCTCTATTAGTATAGGAGATACCTGAAAACATATCACACTTTTCATCATAGTGCTTTTACCAATGCATAAAATGCATGGAGAAGTCATTTCGAATGACTGGTCCTCAGTGTTGTGAGAACGATGACTGGTTAAAATTTTTGGTGGTTTCTTGTTCAGTCCATAGGCCTACATCATGTGGCAAACCGGTGAGCATGTGGCTCTATTAGTATAGGAGATACCTGAAAACATATCACACTTTTCATCATAGTGCTTTTACCAATGCATAAAATGCATGGAGAAGTCATTTCGAATGACTGGTCCTCAGTGTTGTGAGAACGATGACTGGTTAAAATTTTTGGTGGTTTCTTGTTCAGTCCATAGGCCTACATCATGTGGCAAACCGGTGAGCATGTGGCTCTATTAGTATAGGAGATACCTGAAAACATATCACACTTTTCATCATAGTGCTTTTACCAATGCATAAAATGCATGGAGAAGTCATTTCGAATGACTGGTCCTCAGTGTTGTGAGAACGATGGACTGGTTAAAATTTTTGGTGTTTCTTGTTCAGTCCATAGGCCTACATCATGTGGCAAACCCGGTGAGCATGTGGCCTCTATTAGTATAGGAGATACCTGAAAACATATCACACTTTTCATCATAGTGCTTTTACCAATGCATAAAATGCATGGAGAAGTCATTTCGAATGACTGGTCCTCAGTGTTGTGAGAACGATGACTGGTTAAAATTTTTGGTGGTTTCTTGTTCAGTCCATAGCCTACATCATGTGGCAAACCGGTGAGCATGTGGCTCTATTAGTATAGGAGATACCTGAAAACATATCACACTTTTCATCATAGTGCTTTTACCAATGCATAAAATGCATGGAGAAGTCATTTCGAATGACTGGTCCTCAGTGTTGTGAGAACGATGACTGGTTAAAATTTTTGGTGGTTTCTTGTTCAGTCCATAGGCCTACATCATGTGGCAAACCGGTGAGCATGTGGCTCTATTAGTATAGGAGATACCTGAAAACATATCACACTTTTCATCATAGTGCTTTTACCAATGCATAAAATGCATGGAGAAGTCATTTCGAATGACTGGTCCTCAGTGTTGTGAGAACGATGACTGGTTAAAATTTTTGGTGGTTTCTTGTTCAGTCCATAGGCCTACATCATGTGGCAAACCGGTGAGCATGTGGCTCTATTAGTATAGGAGATACCTGAAAAACATATCACACTTTTCATCATAGTGCTTTTACCAATGCATAAAATGCATGGAGAAGTCATTTCGAATGACTGGTCCTCAGTGTTGTGAGAACGATGACTGGTTAAAATTTTTGGTGGTTTCTTGTTCAGTCCATAGGCCTACATCATGTGGCAAACCGGTGAGCATGTGGCTCTTTAGTATAGGAGATACCTGAAAAACATATCACACTTTTCATCATAGTGCTTTTACCAATGCATAAAATGCATGGAGAAGTCATTTCGAATGACTGGTCCTCAGTGTTGTGAGAACGATGACTGGTTAAAATTTTTGGTGGTTTCTTGTTCAGTCCATAGGCCTATATCATGTGGCAAACCGTTGAGCATGTGGCTCTATTAGTATAGGAGATACCTGAAAACATATCACACTTTTCATCATAGTGCTTTTACCAATGCATAAAATGCATGGGAGAAGTCATTTCGAATGACTGGTCCTCAGTGTTGTGAGAACGATGACTGGTTAAAATTTTGGTGTTTCTTGTTCAGTCCATAGGCCTACATCATGTGCAAACCGGTGAGCATGTGGCTCTATTAGTATAGGAGATACCTGAAAACATATCACACTTTTCATCATAGTGCTTTTACCAATGCATAAAATGCATGGAGAAGTCATTTCGAATGACTGGTCCTCAGTGTTGTGAGAACGATGACT
The DNA here is from genome assembly GCF_032444005.1 of Ranitomeya imitator. Lineage (NCBI taxonomy): Eukaryota > Metazoa > Chordata > Amphibia > Anura > Dendrobatidae > Ranitomeya > Ranitomeya imitator. The sequence goes on from NW_027194496.1 coordinate 52,996, forward strand.
GGTTAAAATTTTTGGTGGTTTCTTGTTCAGTCCATAGGCCTACATCATGTGGCAAACCGGTGAGCATGTGGCTCTATTAGTATAGGAGATACCTGAAAACATATCACACTTTTCATCATAGTGCTTTTACCAATGCATAAAATGCATGGAGAAGTCATTTCGAATGACTGGTCCTCAGTGTTGTGAGAACGATGACTGGTTAAAATTTTTGGTGGTTTCTTGTTCAGTCCATAGGCCTACATCATGTGGCAAACCGGTGAGCATGTGGCTCTATTAGTATAGGAGATACCTGAAAACATATCACACTTTTCATCATAGTGCTTTTACCAATGCATAAAATGCATGGAGAAGTCATTTCGAATGACTGGTCCTCAGTGTTGTGAGAACGATGACTGGTTAAAATTTTTGGTGGTTTCTTGTTCAGTCCATAGGCCTACATCATGTGGCAAACCGGTGAGCATGTGGCTCTATTAGTATAGGAGATACCTGAAAACATATCACACTTTTCATCATAGTGCTTTTACCAATGCATAAAATGCATGGAGAAGTCATTTCGAATGACTGGTCCTCAGTGTTGTGAGAACGATGACTGGTTAAAATTTTTGGTGGTTTCTTGTTCAGTCCATAGGCCTACATCATGTGGCAAACCGGTGAGCATGTGGCTCTATTAGTATAGGAGATACCTGAAAACATATCACACTTTTCATCATAGTGCTTTTACCAATGCATAAAATGCATGGAGAAGTCATTTCGAATGACTGGTCCTCAGTGTTGTGAGAACGATGACTGGTTAAAATTTTTGGTGGTTTCTTGTTCAGTCCATAGGCCTACATCATGTGGCAAACCGGTGAGCATGTGGCTCTATTAGTATAGGAGATACCTGAAAACATATCACACTTTTCATCATAGTGCTTTTACCAATGCATAAAATGCATGGAGAAGTCATTTCGAATGACTGGTCCTCAGTGTTGTGAGAACGATGACTGGTTAAAATTTTTGGTGGTTTCTTGTTCAGTCCATAGGCCTACATCATGTGGCAAACCGGTGAGCATGTGGCTCTATTAGTATAGGAGATACCTGAAAACAATCACACTTTTCATCATAGTGCTTTTACCAATGCATAAAATGCATGGAGAAGTCATTTCGAATGGACTGGTCCTCAGTGTTGTGAGAACGATGACTGGTTAAAATTTTTGGTGGTTTCTTGTTCAGTCCATAGGCCTACATCATGTGGCAAAGCGGTGAGCATGTGGCTCTATTAGTATAGGAGATACCTGAAAACATATCACACTTTTCATCATAGTGCTTTTACCAATGCATAAAATGCATGGAGAAGTCATTTCGAATGACTGGTCCTCAGTGTTGTGAGAACGATGACTGGTTAAATTTTTGGTGGTTTCTTGTTCAGTCCATAGGCCTACATCATGTGGCAAACGGTGAGCATGTGGCTCTATTAGTATAGGAGATACCTGAAAACATATCACACTTTTCATCATAGTGCTCTTTACCAATGCATAAAATGCATGGAGAAGTCATTTCGAATGACTGGTCCTCAGTGTTGTGAGAACGATGACTGGTTAAAATTTTTGGTGGTTTCTTGTTCAGTCCATAGGCCTACATCATGTGGCAAACCGGTGAGCATGTGGCTCTATTAGTATAGGAGATACCTGAAAACATATCACACTTTTCATCATAGTGCTTTTACCAATGCATAAAATGCATGGAGAAGTCATTTCGAATGACTGGTCCTCAGTGTTGTGAGAACGATGACTGGTTAAAATTTTTGGTGGTTTCTTGTTCAGTCCATAGGCCTACATCATGTGGCAAACCGGTGAGCATGTGGCTCTATTAGTATAGGAGATACCTGAAAACATATCACACTTTTCATCATAGTGCTTTTACCAATGCATAAAATGCATGGAGAAGTCATTTCGAATGACTGGTCCTCAGTGTTGTGAGAACGATGACTGGTTAAAATTTTTGGTGGTTTCTTGTTCAGTCCATAGGCCTACATCATGTGGCAAACCGGTGAGCATGTGGCTCTATTAGTATAGGAGATACCTGAAAACATATCACACTTTTCATCATAGTGCTTTTACCAATGCATAAAATGCATGGAGAAGTCATTTCGAATGACTGGTCCTCAGTGTTGTGAGAACGATGACTGGTTAAAATTTTTGGTGGTTTCTTGTTCAGTCCATAGGCCTACATCATGTGGCAAACCGGTGAGCATGTGGCTCTATTAGTATAGGAGATACCTGAAAACATATCACACTTTTCATCATAGTGCTTTTACCAATGCATAAAATGCATGGAGAAGTCATTTCGAATGACTGGTCCTCAGTGTTGTGAGAACGATGACTGGTTAAAATTTTTGGTGGTTTCTTGTTCAGTCCATAGGCCTACATCATGTGGCAAACCGGTGAGCATGTGGCTCTATTAGTATAGGAGATACCTGAAAACATATCACACTTTTCATCATAGTGCTTTTACCAATGCATAAAATGCATGGAGAAGTCATTTCGAATGACTGGTCCTCAGTGTTGTGAGAACGATGACTGGTTAAAATTTTTGGTGGTTTCTTGTTCAGTCCATAGGCCTACATCATGTGGCAAACCGGTGAGCATGTGGCTCTATTAGTATAGGAGATACCTGAAAACATATCACACTTTTCATCATAGTGCTTTTACCAATGCATAAAATGCATGGAGAAGTCATTTCGAATGACTGGTCCTCAGTGTTGTGAGAACGATGACTGGTTAAAATTTTTGGTGGTTTCTTGTTCAGTCCATAGGCCTACATCATGTGGCAAACGGTGAGCATGTGGCTCTATTAGTATAGGAGATACCTGAAAACATATCACACTTTTCATCATAGTGCTTTTACCAATGCATAAAATGCATGGAGAAGTCATTTCGAATGACTGGTCCTCAGTGTTTGTGAGAACGATGACTGGTTAAAATTTTTGGTGGTTTCTTGTTCAGTCCATAGGCCTACATCATGTGGCAAACCGGTGAGCATGTGGCTCTATTAGTATAGGAGATACCTGAAAACATATCACACTTTTCATCATAAGTGCTTTTACCAATGCATAAAATGCATGGAGAAGTCATTTCGAATGACTGGTCCTCAGTGTTGTGAGAACGATGACTGGTTAAAATTTTTGGTGGTTTCTTGTTCAGTCCATAGACCTACATCATGTGGCAAACCGGTGAGCATGTGGCTCTATTAGTATAGGAGATACCTGAAAACATATCACACTTTTCATCATAGTGCTTTTACCAATGCATAAAATGCATGGAGAAGTCATTTCGAATGACTGGTCCTCAGTGTTGTGAGAACGATGACTGGTTAAAATTTTTGGTGGTTTCTTGTTCAGTCCATAGGCCTATATCATGTGGCAAACGGTGAGCATGTGGCTCTATTAGTATAGGAGATACCTGAAAACATATCACACTTTTCATCATAGTGCTTTTACCAATGCATAAAATGCATGGAGAAGTCATTTCGAATGACTGGTCCTCAGTGTTGTGAGAACGATGACTGGTTAAAATTTTTGGTGGTTTCTTGTTCAGTCCATAGGCCTACATCATGTGGCAAACCGTTGAGCATGTGGCTCTATTAGTATAGGAGATACCTGAAAACATATCACACTTTTCATCATAGTGCTTTTACCAATGCATAAAATGCATGGAGAAGTCATTTCGAATGGCTGGTCCTCAGTGTTGTGAGAACGATGACTGGTTAAAATTTTTGGTGGTTTCTTGTTCAGTCCATAGGCCTAATCATGTGGCAAAGCGGTGAGCATGTGGCTCTATTAGTATAGGAGATACCTGAAAACATATCACACTTTTCATCATAGTGCTTTTACCAATGCATAAAATGCAAGGAGAAGTCATTTCGAATGACTGGTCCTCAGTGTTGTGAGAACGATGACTGGTTAAAATTTTGGTGGTTTCTTGTTCAGTCCATAGGCCTACATCATGTGCAAACCGGTGAGCATGTGGCTCTATTAGTATAGGAGATACCTGAAAACATATCACACTTTTCATCATAGTGCTCTTACCAATGCATAAAATGCATGGAGAAGTCATTTCGAATGACTGGTCCTCAGTGTTGTGAGAACGATGACTGGTTAAAATTTTTGGTGGTTTCTTGTTCAGTCCATAGGCCTACATCATGTGGCAAACCGGTGAGCATGTGGCTCTATTAGTATAGGAGATACCTGAAAACATATCACACTTTTCATCATAGTGCTCTTACCAATGCATAAAATGCATGGAGAAGTCATTTCGAATGACTGGTCCTCAGTGTTGTGAGAACGATGACTGGTTAAAATTTTTGGTGGTTTCTTGTTCAGTCCATAGGCCTACATCATGTGGCAAACCGGTGAGCATGTGGCTCTATTAGTATAGGAGATACCTGAAAACATATCACACTTTTCATCATAGTGCTTTTTACCAATGCATAAAATGCATGGAGAAGTCATTTCGAATGACTGGTCCTCAGTGTTGTGAGAACGATGACTGGTTAAAATTTTTGGTGGTTTCTTGTTCAGTCCATAGGCCTACATCATGTGGCAAACCGGTGAGCATGTGGCTCTATTAGTATAGGAGATACCTGAAAACTTATCACACTTTTCAATCATAGTGCTTTTACCAATGCATAAAATGCATGGAGAAGTCATTTCGAATGACTGGTCCTCAGTGTTGTGAGAACGATGACTGGTTAAAATTTTTGGTGGTTTCTTGTTCAGTCCATAGGCCTACATCATGTGGCAAACCGGTGAGCATGTGGCTCTATTAGTATAGGAGATACCTGAAAACATATCACACTTTTCATCATAGTGCTTTTACCAATGCATAAAATGCATGGAGAAGTCATTTCGAATGACTGGTCCTCAGTGTTGTGAGAACGATGACTGGTTAAAATTTTTGGTGGTTTCTTGTTCAGTCCATAGGCCTACATCATGTGGCAAACCGGTGAGCATGTGGCTCTATTAGTATAGGAGATACCTGAAAACATATCACACTTTTCATCATAGTGCTTTTACCAATGTATAAAATGCATGGAGAAGTCTTTTCGAATGACTGGTCCTCAGTGTTGTGAGAACGATGACTGGTTAAAATTTTTGGTGGTTTCTTGTTCAGTCCATAGGCCTACATCATGTGGCAAACCGGTGAGCATGTGGCTCTATTAGTATAGGAGATACCTGAAAACATATCACACTTTTCATCATAGTGCTTTTACCAATGCATAAAATGCATGGAGAAGTCATTTCGAATGACTGGTCCTCAGTGTTGTGAGAACGATGACTGGTTAAAATTTTTGGTGGTTTCTTGTTCAGTCCATAGGCCTACATCATGTGGCAAACCGGTGAGCATGTGGCTCTATTAGTATAGGAGATACCTGAAAACATATCACACTTTTCATCATAGTGCTTTTACCAATGCATAAAATGCATGGAGAAGTCATTTCGAATGACTGGTCCTCAGTGTTGTGAGAACGATGACTGGTTAAAATTTTTGGTGGTTTCTTGTTCAGTCCATAGGCCTACATCATGTGGCAAACCGGTGAGCATGTGGCTCTATTAGTATAGGAGATACCTGAAAACATATCACACTTTTCATCATAGTGCTTTTACCAATGCATAAAATGCATGAGAAGTCATTTCGAATGACTGGTCCTCAGTGTTGTGAGAACGATGACTGGTTAAAATTTTTGGTGGTTTCTTGTTCAGTCCATAGGCCTACATCATGTGGCAAACCGGTGAGCATGTGGCTCTATTAGTATAGGAGATACCTGAAAACATATCACACTTTTCATCATAGTGCTTTTACCAATGCATAAAATGCATGGAGAAGTCATTTCGAATGACTGGTCCTCAGTGTTGTGAGAACAATGACTGGTTAAAATTTTTGGTGGTTTCTTGTTCAGTCCCATAGGCCTACATCATGTGGCAAACCGGTGAGCATGTGGCTCTATTAGTATAGGAGATACTGAAAACATATCACACTTTTCATCATAGTGCTTTTACCAATGCATAAAATGCATGGAGAAGTCATTTCGAATGACTGGTCCTCAGTGTTGTGAGAACGATGACTGGTTAAAATTTTTGGTGGTTTCTTGTTCAGTCCATAGGCCTACATCATGTGGCAAACCGGTGAGCATGTGGCTCTATTAGTATAGGAGATACCTGAAAACATATCACACTTTTCATCATAGTGCTTTTACCAATGCATAAAATGCATGGAGAAGTCATTTCGAATGACTGGTCCTCAGTGTTGTGAGAACGATGACTGGTTAAAATTTTTGGTGGTTTCTTGTTCAGTCCATAGGCCTACATCATGTGGCAAACCGGTGAGCATGTGGCTCTATTAGTATAGGAGATACCTGAAAACATCACACTTTTCATCATAGTGCTTTTACCAATGCATAAAATGCATGGAGAAGTCATTTCGAATGACTGGTCCTCAGTGTTGTGAGAACGATGACTGGTTAAAATTTTTGGTGGTTTCTTGTTCAGTCCATAGGCCTACATCATGTGGCAAACCGGTGAGCATGTGGCTCTATTAGTATAGGAGATACCTGAAAACATATCAACACTTTTCATCATAGTGCTTTTACCAATGCATAAATGCATGGAGAAGTCATTTCGAATGACTGGTCCTCAGTGTTGTGAGACGATGACTGGTTAGAATTTTTGGTGGTTTCTTGTTCAGTCCATAGGCCTACATCATGTGGCACACCGGTGAGCATGTGGCTCTATTAGTATAGGAGATACCTGAAAACATATCACACTTTTCATCATAGTGCTTTTACCAATGCATAAAATGCATGGAGATGTCATTTCGAATGACTGGTCCTCAGTGTTGTGAGAACGATGACTGGTTAAAATTTTTGGTGGTTTCTTGTTCAGTCCATAGGCCTACATCATGTGGCAAACCGGTGAGCATGTGGCTCTATTAGTATAGGAGATACCTGAAAACATCACACTTTTCATCATAGTGCTTTTACCAATGCATAAAATGCATGGAGAAGTCATTTCGAATGACTGGTCCTCAGTGTTGTGAGAACGATGACTGGTTAAAATTTTGGTGGTTTCTTGTTCAGTCCATAGGCCTACATCATGTGGCAAACCGGTGAGCATGTGGCTCTATTAGTATAGGAGATACCTGAAAACATATCACACTTTTCATCATAGTGCTTTTACCAATGCATAAAATGCATGGAGAAGTCATTTCGAATGACTGGTCCTCAGTGTTGTGAGAACGATGACTGGTTAGAATTTTTGGTGGTTTCTTGTTCAGGTCCATAGGCCTACATCATGTGGCAAACCGGTGAGCATGTGGCTCTATTAGTATAGGAGATACCTGAAAACATATCACACTTTTCATCATAGTGCTTTTACCAATGCATAAAATGCATGGAGAAGTCATTTCGAATGACTGGTCCTCAGTGTTGTGAGAACGATGACTGGTTAAAATTTTTGGTGGTTTCTTGTTCAGTCCATAGGCCTACATCATGTGGCAAACCGGTGAGCATGTGGCTCTATTAGTATAGGAGATACCTGAAAACATATCACACTTTTCATCATAGTGCTTTTACCAATGCATAAAATGCATGGAGAAGTCATTTCGAATGACTGGTCCTCAGTGTTGTGAGAACGATGACTGGTTAAAATTTTTGGTGGTTTCTTGTTCAGTCCATAGGCCCTACCATCATGTGGCAAACCGGTGAGCATGTGGCTCTATTAGTATAGGAGATACCTGAAAACATCACACTTTTCATCATAGTGCTTTTACCAATGCATAAAATGCATGGAGAAGTCATTTCGAATGACTGGTCCTCAGTGTTGTGAGAACGATGACTGGTTAAAATTTTTGGTGGTTTCTTGTTCAGGTCCATAGGCCTACATCATGTGGCAAACCGGTGAGCATGTGGCTCTATTAGTATAGGAGATACCTGAAAACATATCACACTTTTCATCATAGTGCTTTTACCAATGCATAAAATGCATGGAGAAGTCATTTCGAATGACTGGTCCTCAGTGTTGTGAGAACGATGACTGGTTAGAATTTTTGGTGGTTTCTTGTTCAGTCCATAGGCCTACATCATGTGGCACACCGGTGAGCATGTGGCTCTATTAGTATAGGAGATACCTGAAAACATATCACACTTTTCATCATAGTGCTTTTACCAATGCATAAAATGCATGGAGAAGTCATTTCGAATGACTGGTCCTCAGTGTTGTGAGAACGATGACTGGTTAAAATTTTTGGTGGTTTCTTGTTCAGTCCATAGGCCTACATCATGTGGCAAACGGTGAGCATGTGGCTCTATTAGTATAGGAGATACCTGAAAACATCACACTTTTCATCATAGTGCTTTTACCAATGCATAAAATGCATGGAGAAGTCATTTCGAATGACTGGTCCTCAGTGTTGTGAGAACGATGACTGGTTAAAATTTTTGGTGGTTTCTTGTTCAGGTCCATAGGCCTACATCATGTGGCAAACCGGTGAGCATGTGGCTCTATTAGTATAGGAGATACCTGAAAACATATCACACTTTTCATCATAGTGCTTTTACAATGCATAAAATGCATGGAGAAGTCATTTCGAATGACTGGTCCTCAGTGTTGTGAGAACGATGACTGGTTAGAATTTTTGGTGGTTTCTTGTTCAGTCCATAGGCCTACATCATGTGGCAAACCGGTGAGCATGTGGCTCTATTAGTATAGGAGATACCTGAAAACATATCACACTTTTCATCATAGTGCTTTTACCAATGCATAAAATGCATGGAGAAGTCATTTCGAATGACTGGTCCTCAGTGTTGTGAGAACGATGACTGGTTAAAATTTTTGGTGGTTTCTTGTTCAGTCCATAGGCCTACATCATGTGGCAAACCGGTGAGCATGTGGCTCTATTAGTATAGGAGATACCTGAAAACATATCACACTTTTCATCATAGTGCTTTTACCAATGCATAAAATGCATGGAGAAGTCATTTCGAATGACTGGTCCTCAGTGTTGTGAGAACGATGACTGGTTAAAATTTTTGGTGGTTTCTTGTTCAGTCCATAGGCCTACATCATGTGGCAAACCGGTGAGCATGTGGCTCTATTAGTATAGGAGATACCTGAAAACATATCACACTTTTCATCATAGTGCTTTTACCAATGCATTAAAATGCATGGAGAAGTCATTTCGAATGACTGGTCCTCAGTGTTGTGAGAACGATGACTGGTTAAAATTTTTGGTGGTTTCTTGTTCAGTCCATAGGCCTATATCATGTGGCAAACCGGTGAGCATGTGGCTCTATTAGTATAGGAGATACCTGAAAACATATCACACTTTTCATCATAGTGCTTTTACCAATGCATAAAATGCATGGAGAAGTCATTTCGAATGACTGGTCCTCAGTGTTGTGAGAACGATGACTGGTTAAAATATTTGGTGGTTTCTTGTTTCAGTCCATAGGCCTACATCATGTGGCAAACCGGTGAGCATGTGGCTCTATTAGTATAGGAGATTACCTGAAAACATATCACACTTTTCATCATAGTGCTTTTACCAATGCATAAAATGCATGGAGAAGTCATTTCGAATGACTGGTCCTCAGTGTTGTGAGAACGATGACTGGTTAAAATTTTTGGTGGTTTCTTGTTCAGTCCATAGGCCTACATCATGTGGCAAACCGGTGAGCATGTGGCTCTATTAGTATAGGAGATACCTGAAAACATATCACACTTTTCATCATAGTGCTTTACCAATGCATAAAATGCATGGAGAAGTCATTTCGAATGACTGGTCCTCAGTGTTGTGAGAACGATGACTGGTTAAAATTTTTGGTGGTTTCTTGTTCAGTCCATCAGGCCTACATCATGTGGCAAACCAGTGAGCATGTGGCTCTATTAGTATAGGAGATACCTGAAAACATATCACACTTTTCATCATAGTGCTTTTACCAATGCATAAAATGCATGGAGAAGTCATTTCGAATGACTGGTCCTCAGTGTTGTGAGAACAATGACTGGTTAAAATTTTGGTGGTTTCTTGTTCAGTCCATAGGCCTACATCATGTGGCAAACCGGTGAGCATGTGGCTCTATTAGTATAGGAGATACCTGAAAACATATCACACTTTTCATCATAGTGCTTTACCAATGCATAAAATGCATGGAGAAGTCATTTCGAATGACTGGTCCTCAGTGTTGTGAGAACGATGACTGGTTAAATTTTTGGTGGTTTCTTGTTCAGTCCATAGGCCTACATCATGTGGCAAAGCGGTGAGCATGGTGGCTCTATTAGTATAGGAGATACCTGAAAACATATCACACTTTTCATCATAGTGCTTTTACCAATGCATAAAATGCATGGAGAAGTCATTTCGAATGACTGGTCCTCAGTGTTGTGAGAACGATGACTGGTTAAAATTTTTGGTGGTTCTTGTTCAGTCCATAGGCCTACATCATGTGGCAAACCGGTGAGCATGTGGCTCTATTAGTATAGGAGATACCTGAAAACATATCACACTTTTCATCATAGTGCTCTTACCAATGCATAAAATGCATGGAGAAGTCATTTCGAATGACTGGTCCTCAGTGTTGTGAGAACGATGACTGGTTAAAATTTTTGGTGGTTTCTTGTTCAGTCAATAGGCCTACATCATGTGGCAAACCGGTGAGCATGTGGCTCTATTAGTATAGGAGATACTGAAAACATATCACACTTTTCATCATAGTGCTTTTACCAATGCATAAAATGCATGGAGAAGTCATTTCGAATGACTGGTCCTCAGTGTTGTGAGAACGATGACTGGTTAAAATTTTTGGTGGTTTCTTGTTCAGTCCATAGGCCTACATCATGTGGCAAACCGGTGAGCATGTGGCTCTATTAGTATAGGAGATACCTGAAAACATATCACACTTTTCATCATAGTGCTTTTACCAATGCATAAAATGCATGGAGAAGTCATTTCGAATGACTGGTCCTCAGTGTTGTGAGAACGATGACTGGTTAGAATTTTTGGGTGGTTTCTTGTTCAGTCCATAGGCCTACATCATGTGGCACAACCGGTGAGCATGTGGCTCTATTAGTATAGGAGATACCTGAAAACATATCACACTTTTCATCATAGTGCTTTTACCAATGCATAAAATGCATGGAGAAGTCATTTCGAATGACTGGTCCCTCAGTGTTGTGAGAACGATGACTGGTTAAAATTTTTGGTGGTTTCTTGTTCAGTCCATAGGCCTACATCATGTGGCAAACCGGTGAGCATGTGGCTCTATTAGTATAGGAGATACCTGAAAACATCACACTTTTCATCATAGTGCTTTTACCAATGCATAAAATGCATGGAGAAGTCATTTCGAATGACTTGGTCCTCAGTGTTGTGAGAACGATGACTGGTTAAAATTTTTGGTGGTTTCTTGTTCAGTCCATAGGCCTACATCATGTGGCAACCGGTGAGCATGTGGCTCTATTAGTATAGGAGATACCTGAAAACATATCACACTTTTCATCATAGTGCTTTTACCAATGCATAAAATGCATGGAGAAGTCATTTCGAATGACTGGTCCTCAGTGTTGTGAGAACGATGACTGGTTAGAATTTTTGGTGGTTTCTTGTTCAGGTCCATAGGCCTACATCATGTGGCAAACCGGTGAGCATGTGGCTCTATTAGTATAGGAGATACCTGAAAACATATCACACTTTTCATCATAGTGCTTTTACCAATGCATAAAATGCATGGAGAAGTCATTTCGAATGACTGGTCCTCAGTGTTGTGAGAACGATGACTGGTTAAAATTTTTGGTGGTTTCTTGTTCAGTCCATAGGCCTACATCATGTGGCAAACCGGTGAGCATGTGGCTCTATTAGTATAGGAGATACCTGGAAAAACATATCACACTTTTCATCATAGTGCTTTTACCAATGCATAAAATGCATGGAGAAGTCATTTCGAATGACTGGTCCTCAGTGTTGTGAGAACGATGACTGGTTAAAAATTTTTGGTGGTTTTCTTGTTCAGTCCATAGGCCTACATCATGTGGCAAACCGGTGAGCATGTGGCTCTATTAGTATAGGAGATACCTGAAAACATATCACACTTTTCATCATAGTGCTTTTAACAATGCATAAAATGCATGGGAGAAGTCATTTCGAATGACTGGTCCTCAGTGTTGTGAGGAACGATGACTGGTTAAAATTTTTGGTGTTTCTTGTTCAGGTCCATAGGCCTACATCATGTGGCAAACCGGTGAGCATGTGGCTCTATTAGTATAGGAGATACCTGAAAACATATCACACTTTTCATCATAGTGCTTTTACCAATGCATAAAATGCATGGAGAAGTCATTTCGAATGACTGGTCCTCAGTGTTGTGAGAACGATGACTGGTTAAAATTTTTGGTGGTTTCTTGTTCAGTCCATAGGCCTACATCATGTGGCAAACCGGTGAGCATGTGGCTCTATTAGTATAGGAGATACCTGAAAACATATCACACTTTTCATCATAGTGCTTTTACCAATGCATAAAATGCATGGAGAAGTCATTTCGAATGACTGGTCCTCAGTGTTGTGAGAACGATGACTGGTTAAAATTTTTGGTGGTTTCTTGTTCAGTCCATAGGCCTACATCATGTGGCAAACCGGTGAGCATGTGGCTCTATTAGTATAGGAGATACCTGAAAACATATCACACTTTTCATCATAGTGCTTTTACCAATGCATAAAATGCATGGAGAAGTCATTTCGAATGACTGGTCCTCAGTGTTGTGAGAACAATGACTGGTTAAAATTTTTGGTGGTTTCTTGTTCAGTCCATAGGCCTACATCATGTGGCAAACCGAGTGAGCATGTGGCTCTATTAGTATAGGAGATACCTGAAAACATATCACACTTTTCATCATAGTGCTTTTACCAATGCATAAAATGCATGGAGAAGTCATTTCGAATGACTGGTCCTCAGTGTTGTGAGAACGATGACTGGTTAAAATTTTTGGTGGTTTCTTGTTCAGTCCATAGGCCTACATCATGTGGCAAACCGGTGAGCATGTGGCTCTATTAGTATAGGAGATACCTGAAAACATATCACACTTTTCATCATAGTGCTTTTACCAATGCATAAAATGCATGGAGAAGTCATTTCGAATGACTGGTCCTCAGTGTTGTGAGAACGATGACTGGTTAAAATTTTTGGTGGTTTCTTGTTCAGTCCATAGGCCTACATCATGTGGCAAACCGGTGAGCATGTGGCTCTATTAGTATAGGAGATACCTGAAAACATATCACACTTTTCATCATAGTGCTTTTACCAATGCATAAAATGCATGGAGAAGTCATTTCGAATGACTGGTCCTCAGTGTTGTGAGAACGATGACTGGTTAAAATTTTTGGTGGTTTCTTGTTCAGTCCATAGGCCTACATCATGTGGCAAACCGGTGAGCATGTGGCTCTATTAGTATAGGAGATACCTGAAAACATATCACACTTTTCATCATAGTGCTTTTACCAATGCATAAAATGCATGGAGAAGTCATTTTCGAATGACTGGTCCTCAGTGTTGTGAGAACGATGACTGGTTAAAATTTTTGGTGGTTTCTTGTTCAGTCCATAGGCCTACATCGTGTGGCAAACCGGTGAGCATGTGGCTCTATTAGTATAGGAGATACCTGAAAACATATCACACTTTTCATCATAGTGCTTTTACCAATGCATAAAATGCATGGAGAAGTCATTTCGAATGACTGGTCCTCAGTGTTGTGAGAACAATGACTGGTTAAAATTTTTGGTGGTTTCTTGTTCAGTCCATAGGCCTACATCATGTGGCAAACCGGTGAGCATGTAGCTCTATTAGTATAGGAGATACCTGAAAACATATCACACTTTTCATCATAGTGCTTTTACCAATGCATAAAATGCATGGAGAAGTTATTTCGAATGACTGGTCCTCAGTGTTGTGAGAACGATGACTGGTTACAATTTTTGGTGGTTTCTTGTTCAGTCCATAGGCCTACATCATGTGGCAAACCGGTGAGCATGTGGCTCTATTAGTATAGGAGATACCTGAAAACATATCACACTTTTCATCATAGTGCTTTTACCAATGCATAAAATGCATGGAGAAGTCATTTCGAATGACTGGTCCTCAGTGTTGTGAGAACGATGACTGGTTACAATTTTTGGTGGTTTCTTGTTCAGTCCATAGGCCTACATCATGTGGCAAACCGGTGAGCATGTGGCTCTATTAGTATAGGAGATACCTGAAAACATATCACACTTTTCATCATAGTGCTTTTACCAATGCATAAAATGCATGGAGAAGTCATTTCGAATGACTGGTCCTCAGTGTTGTGAGAACGATGACTGGTTAAAATTTTTGGTGGTTTCTTGTTCAGTCCATAGGCCTACATCATGTGGCAAACCGGTGAGCATGTGGCTCTATTAGTATAGGAGATACCTGAAAACATATCACACTTTTCATGATAGTGCTTTTACCAATGCATAAAATGCATGGAGAAGTCATTTCGAATGACTGGTCCTCAGTGTTGTGAGAACGATGACTGGTTAAAATTTTTGGTGGTTTCTTGTTCAGTCCATAGGCCTACATCATGTGGCAAACCGGTGAGCATGTGGCTCTATTAGTATAGGAGATACCTGAAAACATATCACACTTTTCATCATAGTGCTTTTACCAATGCATAAAATGCATGGAGAAGTCATTTCGAATGACTGGTCCTCAGTGTTGTGAGAACGATGACTGGTTAAAATTTTTGGTGGTTTCTTGTTCAGTCCATAGGCCTACATCATGTGGCAAACCGGTGAGCATGTGGCTCTATTAGTATAGGAGATACCTGAAAACATATCACACTTTTCATCATAGTGCTTTTACCAATGCATAAAATGCATGGAGAAGTCATTTCGAATGACTGGTCCTCAGTGTTGTGAGAACGATGACTGGTTAAAATTTTTGGTGGTTTCTTGTTCAGTCCATAGGCCTACATCATGTGGCAAACCGGTGAGCATGTGGCTCTATTAGTATAGGAGATACCTGAAAACATGTCACACTTTTCATCATAGTGCTTTTACCAATGCATAAAATTCATGGAGAAGTCATTTCGAATGACTGGTCCTCAGTGTTGTGAGAACGATGACTGGTTAAAATTTTTGGTGGTTTCTTGTTCAGTCCATAGACCTACATCATGTGGCAAACCGGTGAGCATGTGGCTCTATTAGTATAAGAGATACCTGAAAACATATCACACTTTTCATCATAGTGCTTTTACCAATGCATAAAATGCATGGAGAAGTCATTTCGAATGACTGGTCCTCAGTGTTGTGAGAACGATGACTGGTTAAAATTTTTGGTGGTTTCTTGTTCAGTCCATAGGCCTACATCATGTGGCAAACCGGTGAGCATGTGGCTCTATTAGTATAGGAGATACCTGAAAAAATATCACACTTTTCATCATAGTGCTTTTACCAATGCATAAAATGCATGGAGAAGTCATTTCGAATGACTGGTCCTCAGTGTTGTGAGAACGATGACTGGTTAAAATTTTTGGTGGTTTCTTGTTCAGTCCATAGGCCTACATCATGTGGCAAACCGGTGAGCATGTGGCTCTATTAGTATAGGAGATACCTGAAAACATATCACACTTTTCATCATAGTGCTTTTACCAATGCATAAAATGCATGGAGAAGTCATTTCGAATGACTGGTCCTCAGTGTTGTGAGAACGATGACTGGTTAAAATTTTTGGTGGTTTCTTGTTCAGTCCATAGGCCTACATCATGTGGCAAACCGGTGAGCATGTGGCTCTATTAGTATAGGAGATACCTGAAAACATATCACACTTTTCATCATAGTGCTTTTACCAATGCATAAAATGCATGGAGAAGTCATTTCGAATGACTGGTCCTCAGTGTTGTGAGAACGATGACTGGTTACAATTTTTGGTGGTTTCTTGTTCAGTCCATAGGCTTACATCATGTGGCAAACCGGTGAGCATGTGGCTCTATTAGTATAGGAGATACCTGAAAACATATCACACTTTTCATCATAGTGCTTTTACCAATGCATAAAATGCATGGAGAAGTCATTTCGAATGACTGGTCCTCAGTGTTGTGAGAACGATGACTGGTTACAATTTTTGGTGGTTTCTTGTTCAGTCCATAGGCCTACATCATGTGGCAAACCGGTGAGCATGTGGCTCTATTAGTATAGGAGATACCTGAAAACATATCACACTTTTCATCATAGTGCTTTTACCAATGCATAAAATGCATGGAGAAGTCATTTCGAATGACTGGTCCTCAGTGTTGTGAGAACGATGACTGGTTAAAATTTTTGGTGGTTTCTTGTTCAGTCCATAGGCCTACATCATGTGGCAAACCGGTGAGCATGTGGCTCTATTAGTATAGGAGATACCTGAAAAGATATCACACTTTTCATGATAGTGCTTTTACCAATGCATAAAATGCATGGAGAAGTCATTTCGAATGACTGGTCCTCAGTGTTGTGAGAACGATGACTGGTTAAAATTTTTGGTGGTTTCTTGTTCAGTCCATAGGCCTACATCATGTGGCAAACCGGTGAGCATGTGGCTCTATTAGTATAGGAGATACCTGAAAACATATCACACTTTTCATCATAGTGCTTTTACCAATGCATAAAATGCATGGAGAAGTCATTTCGAATGACTGGTCCTCAGTGTTGTGAGAACGATGACTGGTTAAAATTTTTGGTGGTTTCTTGTTCAGTCCATAGGCCTACATCATGTGGCAAACCGGTGAGCATGTGGCTCTATTAGTATAGGAGATACCTGAAAACATATCACACTTTTCATCATAGTGCTTTTACCAATGCATAAAATGCATGGAGAAGTCATTTCGAATGACTGGTCCTCAGTGTTGTGAGAACGATGACTGGTTAAAATTTTTGGTGGTTTCTTGTTCAGTCCATAGGCCTACATCATGTGGCAAACCGGTGAGCATGTGGCTCTATTAGTATAGGAGATACCTGAAAACATGTCACACTTTTCATCATAGTGCTTTTACCAATGCATAAAATTCATGGAGAAGTCATTTCGAATGACTGGTCCTCAGTGTTGTGAGAACGATGACTGGTTAAAATTTTTGGTGGTTTCTTGTTCAGTCCATAGGCCTACATCATGTGGCAAACCGGTGAGCATGTGGCTCTATTAGTATAGGAGATACCTGAAAACATATCACACTTTTCATCATAGTGCTTTTACCAATGCATAAAATGCATGGAGAAGTCATTTCGAATGACTGGTCCTCAGTGTTGTGAGAACAATGACTGGTTAAAATTTTTGGTGGTTTCTTGTTCAGTCCATAGGCCTACATCATGTGGCAAACCGGTGAGCATGTGGCTCTATTAGTATAGGAGATACCTGAAAACATATCACACTTTTCATCATAGTGCTTTTACCAATGCATAAAATGCATGGAGAAGTCATTTCGAATGACTGGTCCTCAGTGTTGTGAGAACGATGACTGGTTAAAATTTTTGGTGGTTTCTTGTTCAGTCCATAGGCCTACATCATGTGGCAAACCGGTGAGCATGTGGCTCTATTAGTATAGGAGATACCTGAAAACATATCACACTTTTCATCATAGTGCTTTTACCAATGCATAAAATGCATGGAGAAGTCATTTCGAATGACTGGTCCTCAGTGTTGTGAGAACGATGACTGGTTAAAATTTTTGGTGGTTTCTTGTTCAGTCCATAGGCCTACATCATGTGGCAAACCGGTGAGCATGTGGCTCTATTAGTATAGGAGATACCTGAAAACATATCACACTTTTCATCATAGTGCTTTTACCAATGCATAAAATGCATGGAGAAGTCATTTCGAATGACTGGTCCTCAGTGTTGTGAGAACGATGACTGGTTACAATTTTTGGTGGTTTCTTGTTCAGTCCATAGGCTTACATCATGTGGCAAACCGGTGAGCATGTGGCTCTATTAGTATAGGAGATACCTGAAAACATATCACACTTTTCATCATAGTGCTTTTACCAATGCATAAAATGCATGGAGAAGTCATTTCGAATGACTGGTCCTCAGTGTTGTGAGAACGATGACTGGTTACAATTTTTGGTGGTTTCTTGTTCAGTCCATAGGCCTACATCATGTGGCAAACCGGTGAGCATGTGGCTCTATTAGTATAGGAGATACCTGAAAACATATCACACTTTTCATCATAGTGCTTTTACCAATGCATAAAATGCATGGAGAAGTCATTTCGAATGACTGGTCCTCAGTGTTGTGAGAACGATGACTGGTTAAAATTTTTGGTGGTTTCTTGTTCAGTCCATAGGCCTACATCATGTGGCAAACCGGTGAGCATGTGGCTCTATTAGTATAGGAGATACCTGAAAAGATATCACACTTTTCATGATAGTGCTTTTACCAATGCATAAAATGCATGGAGAAGTCATTTCGAATGACTGGTCCTCAGTGTTGTGAGAACGATGACTGGTTAAAATTTTTGGTGGTTTCTTGTTCAGTCCATAGGCCTACATCATGTGGCAAACCGGTGAGCATGTGGCTCTATTAGTATAGGAGATACCTGAAAACATATCACACTTTTCATCATAGTGCTTTTACCAATGCATAAAATGCATGGAGAAGTCATTTCGAATGACTGGTCCTCAGTGTTGTGAGAACGATGACTGGTTAAAATTTTTGGTGGTTTCTTGTTCAGTCCATAGGCCTACATCATGTGGCAAACCGGTGAGCATGTGGCTCTATTAGTATAGGAGATACCTGAAAACATATCACACTTTTCATCATAGTGCTTTTACCAATGCATAAAATGCATGGAGAAGTCATTTCGAATGACTGGTCCTCAGTGTTGTGAGAACGATGACTGGTTAAAATTTTTGGTGGTTTCTTGTTCAGTCCATAGGCCTACATCATGTGGCAAACCGGTGAGCATGTGGCTCTATTAGTATAGGAGATACCTGAAAACATGTCACACTTTTCATCATAGTGCTTTTACCAATGCATAAAATTCATGGAGAAGTCATTTCGAATGACTGGTCCTCAGTGTTGTGAGAACGATGACTGGTTAAAATTTTTGGTGGTTTCTTGTTCAGTCCATAGGCCTACATCATGTGGCAAACCGGTGAGCATGTGGCTCTATTAGTATAGGAGATACCTGAAAACATATCACACTTTTCATCATAGTGCTTTTACCAATGCATAAAATGCATGGAGAAGTCATTTCGAATGACTGGTCCTCAGTGTTGTGAGAACAATGACTGGTTAAAATTTTTGGTGGTTTCTTGTTCAGTCCATAGGCCTACATCATGTGGCAAACCGGTGAGCATGTGGCTCTATTAGTATAGGAGATACCTGAAAACATATCACACTTTTCATCATAGTGCTTTTACCAATGCATAAAATGCATGGAGAAGTCATTTCGAATGACTGGTCCTCAGTGTTGTGAGAACGATGACTGGTTAAAATTTTTGGTGGTTTCTTGTTCAGTCCATAGGCCTACATCATGTGGCAAACCGGTGAGCATGTGGCTCTATTAGTATAGGAGATACCTGAAAACATATCACACTTTTCATCATAGTGCTTTTACCAATGCATAAAATGCATGGAGAAGTCATTTCGAATGACTGGTCCTCAGTGTTGTGAGAACGATGACTGGTTAAAATTTTTGGTGGTTTCTTGTTCAGTCCATAGGCCTACATCATGTGGCAAACCGGTGAGCATGTGGCTCTATTAGTATAGGAGATACCTGAAAACATATCACACTTTTCATCATAGTGCTTTTACCAATGCATAAAATGCATGGAGAAGTCATTTCGAATGACTGGTCCTCAGTGTTGTGAGAACGATGACTGGTTACAATTTTTGGTGGTTTCTTGTTCAGTCCATAGGCTTACATCATGTGGCAAACCGGTGAGCATGTGGCTCTATTAGTATAGGAGATACCTGAAAACATATCACACTTTTCATCATAGTGCTTTTACCAATGCATAAAATGCATGGAGAAGTCATTTCGAATGACTGGTCCTCAGTGTTGTGAGAACGATGACTGGTTAAAATTTTTGGTGGTTTCTTGTTCAGTCCATAGGCCTACATCATGTGGCAAACCGGTGAGCATGTGGCTCTATTAGTATAGGAGATACCTGAAAACATATCACACTTTTCATCATAGTGCTTTTACCAATGCATAAAATGCATGGAGAAGTCATTTCGAATGACTGGTCCTCAGTGTTGTGAGAACGATGACTGGTTAACTTACAGGGTTAACTTACAGGGTTACAGTCTGTTTAGAAAGGATCGTAAAAATCGGAGAGGAGGAGGGGTTTGTCTCTATGTAAAGTCTTGTCTAAAGTCCACTTTAAGGGAGGATATTAGCGAAGGGAATGAGGATGTCGAGTCCATATGGGTTGAAATTCATGGAGGGAAAAATGGTAACAAAATTCTCATTGGGGTCTGTTACAAACCCCCAAATATAACAGAAAGCATGGAAAGTCTACTTCTAAAGCAGATAGATGAAGCTGCAACCCATAATGAGGTCCTGGTTATGGGGGACTTTAACTACCCGGATATTAACTGGGAAACAGAAACCTGTGAAACCCATAAAGGCAACAGGTTTCTGCTAATAACCAAGAAAAATTATCTTTCACAATTGGTGCAGAATCCAACCAGAGGAGCAGCACTTTTAGACCTAATACTATCTAATAGACCTGACAGAATAACAAATCTGCAGGTGGTTGGGCATTTAGGAAATAGCGACCACAATATTGTGCAGTTTCACCTGTCTTTCACTAGGGGGACTTGTCAGGGAGTCACAAAAACATTGAACTTTAGGAAGGCAAAGTTTGAACAGCTTAGAGATGCCCTTAATCTGGTAGACTGGGACAATATCCTCAGAAATGAGAATACAGATAATAAATGGGAAATGTTTAAGAACATCCTAAATAGGCAGTGTAAGCGGTTTATACCTTGTGGGAATAAAAGGACTAGAAATAGGAAAAACCCAATGTGGCTAAACAAAGAAGTAAGACAGGCAATTAACAGTAAAAAGAAAGCATTTGCACTACTAAAGCAGGATGGCACCATTGAAGCTCTAAAAAACTATAGGGAGAAAAATACTTTATCTAAAAAACTAATTAAAGCTGCCAAAAAGGAAACAGAGAAGCACATTGCTAAGGAGAGTAAAACTAATCCCAAACTGTTCTTCAACTATATCAATAGTAAAAGAATAAAAACTGAAAATGTAGGCCCCTTAAAAAATAGTGAGGAAAGAATGGTTGTAGATGACGAGGAAAAAGCTAACATATTAAACACCTTCTTCTCCACAGTATTCACGGTGGAAAATGAAATGCTAGGTGAAATCCCAAGAAACAATGAAAACCCTATATTAAAGGTCACCAATCTAACCCAAGAAGAGGTGCGAAACCGGCTAAATAAGATTAAAATAGATAAATCTCCGGGTCCGGATGGCATACACCCACGAGTACTAAGAGAACTAAGTAATGTAATAGATAAACCATTATTTCTTATTTTTAGGGACTCTATAGCGACAGGGTCTGTTCCGCAGGATTGGCGCATAGCAAATGTGGTGCCAATATTCAAAAAGGGCTCTAAAAGTGAACCTGGAAATTATAGGCCAGTAAGTCTAACCTCTATTGTTGGTAAAATATTTGAAGAGTTTCTGAGGGATGTTATTCTGGATTATCTCAATGAGAATAACTGTTTAACTCCATATCAGCATGGGTTTATGAGAAATCGCTCCTGTCAAACCAATCTAATCAGTTTTTATGAAGAGGTAAGCTATAGGCTGGACCACGGTGAGTCATTGGACGTGGTATATCTCGATTTTTCCAAAGCGTTTGATACCGTGCCGCACAAGAGGTTGGTACACAAAATGAGAATGCTTGGTCTGGGGGAAAATGTGTGTAAATGGGTTAGTAACTGGCTTAGTGATAGAAAGCAGAGGGTGGTTATAAATGGTATAGTCTCTAACTGGGTCGCTGTGACCAGTGGGGTACCGCAGGGGTCAGTATTGGGACCTGTTCTCTTCAACATATTCATTAATGATCTGGTAGAAGGTTTACACAGTAAAATATCGATATTTGCAGATGATACAAAACTATGTAAAGCAGTTAATACAAGAGAAGATAGTATTCTGCTACAGATGGATCTGGATAAGTTGGAAACTTGGGCTGAAAGGTGGCAGATGAGGTTTAACAATGATAAATGTAAGGTTATACACATGGGAAGAGGGAATCAATATCACCATTACACACTGAACGGGAAACCACTGGGTAAATCTGACAGGGAGAAGGACTTGGGGATCCTAGTTAATGATAAACTTACCTGGAGCAGCCAGTGCCAGGCAGCAGCTGCCAAGGCAAACAGGATCATGGGGTGCATTAAAAGAGGTCTGGATACACATGATGAGAGCATTATACTGCCTCTGTACAAATCCCTAGTTAGACCGCACATGGAGTACTGTGTCCAGTTTTGGGCACCGGTGCTCAGGAAGGATATAATGGAACTAGAGAGAGTACAAAGGAGGGCAACAAAATTAATAAAGGGGA
The DNA here is from genome assembly GCF_032444005.1 of Ranitomeya imitator. NCBI lineage: Eukaryota > Metazoa > Chordata > Amphibia > Anura > Dendrobatidae > Ranitomeya > Ranitomeya imitator. The sequence continues at coordinate 75,605 of NW_027194496.1, forward strand.
TGGGAGAACTACAATACCCAGATAGATTAGCGAAATTAGGATTATTTAGTCTAGAAAAAAGACGACTGAGGGGCGATCTAATAACCATGTATAAGTATATAAGGGGACAATACAAATATCTCGCTGAGGATCTGTTTATACCAAGGAAGGTGACGGGCACAAGGGGGCATTCTTTGCGTCTGGAGGAGAGAAGGTTTTTCCACCAACATAGAAGAGGATTCTTTACTGTTAGGGCAGTGAGAATCTGGAATTGCTTGCCTGAGGAGGTGGTGATGGCGAACTCAGTCGAGGGGTTCAAGAGAGGCCTGGATGTCTTCCTGGAGCAGAACAATATTGTATCATACAATTATTAGGTTCTGTAGAAGGACGTAGATCTGGGTATTTATTATGATGGAATATAGGCTGAACTGGATGGACAAATGTCTTTTTTCGGCCTTACTAACTATGTTACTATGTTATGTTACTATGGTTAAAATTTTTGGTGGTTTCTTGTTCAGTCCATAGGCCTACATCATGTGGCAAACCGGTGAGCATGTGGCTCTATTAGTATAGGAGATACCTGAAAACATATCACACTTTTCATCATAGTGCTTTTACCAATGCATAAAATGCATGGAGAAGTCATTTCGAATGACTGGTCCTCAGTGTTGTGAGAACGATGACTGGTTAAAATTTTTGGTGGTTTCTTGTTCAATCCATAGGCCTACATCATGTGGCAAACCGGTGAGCATGTGGCTCTATTAGTATAGGAGATACCTGAAAACATATCACACTTTTCATCATAGTGCTTTTACCAATGCATAAAATGCATGGAGAAGTCATTTCGAATGACTGGTCCTCAGTGTTGTGAGAACGATGACTGGTTAATATTTTTGGTGGTTTCTTGTTCAGTCCATAGGCCTACATCATGTGGCAAACCGGTGAGCATGTGGCTCTATTAGTATAGGAGATACCTGAAAACATATCACACTTTTCATCATAGTGCTTTTACCAATGCATAAAATGCATGGAGAAGTCATTTCGAATGACTGGTCCTCAGTGTTGTGAGAACGATGACTGGTTAAAATTTTTGGTGGTTTCTTGTTCAGTCCATAGGCCTACATCATGTGGCAAACCGGTGAGCATGTGGCTCTATTAGTATAGGAGATACCTGAAAACATATCACACTTTTCATCATAGTGCTTTTACCAATGCATAAAATGCATGGAGAAGTCATTTCGAATGACTGGTCCTCAGTGTTGTGAGAACGATGACTGGTTAAAATTTTTGGTGGTTTCTTGTTCAGTCCATAGGCCTACATCATGTGGCAAACCGGTGAGCATGTGGCTCTATTAGTATAGGAGATACCTGAAAACATATCACACTTTTCATCATAGTGCTTTTACCAATGCATAAAATGCATGGAGAAGTCATTTCGAATGACTGGTCCTCAGTGTTGTGAGAACGATGACTGGTTAAAATTTTTGGTGGTTTCTTGTTCAGTCCATAGGCCTACATCATGTGGCAAACCGGTGAGCATGTGGCTCTATTAGTATAGGAGATACCTGAAAACATATCACACTTTTCATCATAGTGCTTTTACCAATGCATAAAATGCATGGAGAAGTCATTTCGAATGACTGGTCCTCAGTGTTGTGAGAACGATGACTGGTTAAAATTTTTGGTGGTTTCTTGTTCAGTCCATAGGCCTACATCATGTGGCAAACCGGTGAGCATGTGGCTCTATTAGTATAGGAGATACCTGAAAACATATCACACTTTTCATCATAGTGCTTTTACCAATGCATAAAATGCATGGAGAAGTCATTTCGAATGACTGGTCCTCAGTGTTGTGAGAACGATGACTGGTTAAAATTTTTGGTGGTTTCTTGTTCAGTCCATAGGCCTACATCATGTGGCAAACCGGTGAGCATGTGGCTCTATTAGTATAGGAGATACCTGAAAACATATCACACTTTTCATCATAGTGCTTTTACCAATGCATAAAATGCATGGAGAAGTCATTTCGAATGACTGGTCCTCAGTGTTGTGAGAACGATGACTGGTTAAAATTTTTGGTGGTTTCTTGTTCAGTCCATAGGCCTACATCATGTGGCAAACCGGTGAGCATGTGGCTCTATTAGTATAGGAGATACCTGAAAACATATCACACTTTTCATCATAGTGCTTTTACCAATGCATAAAATGCATGGAGAAGTCATTTCGAATGACTGGTCCTCAGTGTTGTGAGAACGATGACTGGTTAAAATTTTTGGTGGTTTCTTGTTCAGTCCATAGGCCTACATCATGTGGCAAACCGGTGAGCATGTGGCTCTATTAGTATAGGAGATACCTGAAAACATATCACACTTTTCATCATAGTGCTTTTACCAATGCATAAAATGCATGGAGAAGTCATTTCGAATGACTGGTCCTCAGTGTTGTGAGAACGATGACTGGTTAAAATGTTTGGTGGTTTCTTGTTCAGTCCATAGGCCTACATCATGTGGCAAACCGGTGAGCATGTGGCTCTATTAGTATAGGAGATACCTGAAAACATATCACACTTTTCATCATAGTGCTTTTACCAATGCATAAAATGCATGGAGAAGTCATTTCGAATGACTGGTCCTCAGTGTTGTGAGAACGATGACTTATTAAAATTTTTGGTGGTTTCTTGTTCAGTCCATAGGCCTACATCATGTGGCAAACCGGTGAGCATGTGGCTCTATTAGTATAGGAGATACCTGAAAACATATCACACTTTTCATCATAGTGCTTTTACCAATGCATAAAATGCATGGAGAAGTCATTTCGAATGACTGGTCCTCAGTGTTGTGAGAACGATGACTGGTTAAAATTTTTGGTGGTTTCTTGTTCAGTCCATAGGCCTACATCATGTGGCAAACCGGTGAGCATGTGGCTCTATTAGTATAGGAGATACCTGAAAACATATCACACTTTTCATCATAGTGCTTTTACCAATGCATAAAATGCATGGAGAAGTCATTTCGAATGACTGGTCCTCAGTGTTGTGAGAACGATGACTGGTTAAAATTTTTGGTGGTTTCTTGTTCAGTCCATAGGCCTACATCATGTGGCAAACCGGTGAGCATGTGGCTCTATTAGTATAGGAGATACCTGAAAACATATCACACTTTTCATCATAGTGCTTTTACCAATGCATAAAATGCATGGAGAAGTCATTTCGAATGACTGGTCCTCAGTGTTGTGAGAACGATGACTGGTTAAAATTTTTGGTGGTTTCTTGTTCAGTCCATAGGCCTACATCATGTGGCAAACCGGTGAGCATGTGGCTCTATTAGTATAGGAGATACCTGAAAACATATCACACTTTTCATCATAGTGCTTTTACCAATGCATAAAATGCATGGAGAAGTCATTTCGAATGACTGGTCCTCAGTGTTGTGAGAACGATGACTGGTTAAAATGTTTGGTGGTTTCTTGTTCAGTCCATAGGCCTACATCATGTGGCAAACCGGTGAGCATGTGGCTCTATTAGTATAGGAGATACCTGAAAACATATCACACTTTTCATCATAGTGCTTTTACCAATGCATAAAATGCATGGAGAAGTCATTTCGAATGACTGGTCCTCAGTGTTGTGAGAACGATGACTTATTAAAATTTTTGGTGGTTTCTTGTTCAGTCCATAGGCCTACATCATGTGGCAAACCGGTGAGCATGTGGCTCTATTAGTATAGGAGATACCTGAAAACATATCACACTTTTCATCATAGTGCTTTTACCAATGCATAAAATGCATGGAGAAGTCATTTCGAATGACTGGTCCTCAGTGTTGTGAGAACGATGACTGGTTAAAATTTTTGGTGGTTTCTTGTTCAGTCCATAGGCCTACATCATGTGGCAAACCGGTGAGCATGTGGCTCTATTAGTATAGGAGATACCTGAAAACATATCACACTTTTCATCATAGTGCTTTTACCAATGCATAAAATGCATGGAGAAGTCATTTCGAATGACTGGTCCTCAGTGTTGTGAGAACGATGACTGGTTAAAATTTTTGGTGGTTTCTTGTTCAGTCCATAGGCCTACATCATGTGGCAAACCGGTGAGCATGTGGCTCTATTAGTATAGGAGATACCTGAAAACATATCACACTTTTCATCATAGTGCTTTTACCAATGCATAAAATGCATGGAGAAGTCATTTCGAATGACTGGTCCTCAGTGTTGTGAGAACGATGACTGGTTAAAATTTTTGGTGGTTTCTTGTTCAGTCCATAGGCCTACATCATGTGGCAAACCGGTGAGCATGTGGCTCTATTAGTATAGGAGATACCTGAAAACATATCACACTTTTCATCATAGTGCTTTTACCAATGCATAAAATGCATGGAGAAGTCATTTCGAATGACTGGTCCTCAGTGTTGTGAGAACGATGACTGGTTAAAATTTTTGGTGGTTTCTTGTTCAGTCCATAGGCCTACATCATGTGGCAAACCGGTGAGCATGTGGCTCTATTAGTATAGGAGATACCTGAAAACATATCACACTTTTCATCATAGTGCTTTTACCAATGCATAAAATGCATGGAGAAGTCATTTCGAATGACTGGTCCTCAGTGTTGTGAGAACGATGACTGGTTAAAATTTTTGGTGGTTTCTTGTTCAGTCCATAGGCCTACATCATGTGGCAAACCGGTGAGCATGTGGCTCTATTAGTATAGGAGATACCTGAAAACATGTCACACTTTTCATCATAGTGCTTTTACCAATGCATAAAATTCATGGAGAAGTCATTTCGAATGACTGGTCCTCAGTGTTGTGAGAACGATGACTGGTTAAAATTTTTGGTGGTTTCTTGTTCAGTCCATAGGCCTACATCATGTGGCAAACCGGTGAGCATGTGGCTCTATTAGTATAGGAGATACCTGAAAACATATCACACTTTTCATCATAGTGCTTTTACCAATGCATAAAATGCATGGAGAAGTCATTTCGAATGACTGGTCCTCAGTGTTGTGAGAACGATGACTGGTTAAAATTTTTGGTGGTTTCTTGTTCAGTCCATAGGCCTACATCATGTGGCAAACCGGTGAGCATGTGGCTCTATTAGTATAGGAGATACCTGAAAACATATCACACTTTTCATCATAGTGCTTTTACCAATGCATAAAATGCATGGAGAAGTCATTTCGAATGACTGGTCCTCAGTGTTGTGAGAACGATGACTGGTTAAAATTTTTGGTGGTTTCTTGTTCAGTCCATAGGCCTACATCATGTGGCAAACCGGTGAGCATGTGGCTCTATTAGTATAGGAGATACCTGAAAACATATCACACTTTTCATCATAGTGCTTTTACCAATGCATAAAATGCATGGAGAAGTCATTTCGAATGACTGGTCCTCAGTGTTGTGAGAACGATGACTGGTTAACTTACAGGGTTAACTTACAGGGTTACAGTCTGTTTAGAAAGGATCGTAAAAATCGGAGAGGAGGAGGGGTTTGTCTCTATGTAAAGTCTTGTCTAAAGTCCACTTTAAGGGAGGATATTAGCGAAGGGAATGAGGATGTCGAGTCCATATGGGTTGAAATTCATGGAGGGAAAAATGGTAACAAAATTCTCATTGGGGTCTGTTACAAACCCCCAAATATAACAGAAAGCATGGAAAGTCTACTTCTAAAGCAGATAGATGAAGCTGCAACCCATAATGAGGTCCTGGTTATGGGGGACTTTAACTACCCGGATATTAACTGGGAAACAGAAACCTGTGAAACCCATAAAGGCAACAGGTTTCTGCTAATAACCAAGAAAAATTATCTTTCACAATTGGTGCAGAATCCAACCAGAGGAGCAGCACTTTTAGACCTAATACTATCTAATAGACCTGACAGAATAACAAATCTGCAGGTGGTTGGGCATTTAGGAAATAGCGACCACAATATTGTGCAGTTTCACCTGTCTTTCACTAGGGGGACTTGTCAGGGAGTCACAAAAACATTGAACTTTAGGAAGGCAAAGTTTGAACAGCTTAGAGATGCCCTTAATCTGGTAGACTGGGACAATATCCTCAGAAATGAGAATACAGATAATAAATGGGAAATGTTTAAGAACATCCTAAATAGGCAGTGTAAGCGGTTTATACCTTGTGGGAATAAAAGGACTAGAAATAGGAAAAACCCAATGTGGCTAAACAAAGAAGTAAGACAGGCAATTAACAGTAAAAAGAAAGCATTTGCACTACTAAAGCAGGATGGCACCATTGAAGCTCTAAAAAACTATAGGGAGAAAAATACTTTATCTAAAAAACTAATTAAAGCTGCCAAAAAGGAAACAGAGAAGCACATTGCTAAGGAGAGTAAAACTAATCCCAAACTGTTCTTCAACTATATCAATAGTAAAAGAATAAAAACTGAAAATGTAGGCCCCTTAAAAAATAGTGAGGAAAGAATGGTTGTAGATGACGAGGAAAAAGCTAACATATTAAACACCTTCTTCTCCACAGTATTCACGGTGGAAAATGAAATGCTAGGTGAAATCCCAAGAAACAATGAAAACCCTATATTAAAGGTCACCAATCTAACCCAAGAAGAGGTGCGAAACCGGCTAAATAAGATTAAAATAGATAAATCTCCGGGTCCGGATGGCATACACCCACGAGTACTAAGAGAACTAAGTAATGTAATAGATAAACCATTATTTCTTATTTTTAGGGACTCTATAGCGACAGGGTCTGTTCCGCAGGATTGGCGCATAGCAAATGTGGTGCCAATATTCAAAAAGGGCTCTAAAAGTGAACCTGGAAATTATAGGCCAGTAAGTCTAACCTCTATTGTTGGTAAAATATTTGAAGGGTTTCTGAGGGATGTTATTCTGGATTATCTCAATGAGAATAACTGTTTAACTCCATATCAGCATGGGTTTATGAGAAATCGCTCCTGTCAAACCAATCTAATCAGTTTTTATGAAGAGGTAAGCTATAGGCTGGACCACGGTGAGTCATTGGACGTGGTATATCTCGATTTTTCCAAAGCGTTTGATACCGTGCCGCACAAGAGGTTGGTACACAAAATGAGAATGCTTGGTCTGGGGGAAAATGTGTGTAAATGGGTTAGTAACTGGCTTAGTGATAGAAAGCAGAGGGTGGTTATAAATGGTATAGTCTCTAACTGGGTCGCTGTGACCAGTGGGGTACCGCAGGGGTCAGTATTGGGACCTGTTCTCTTCAACATATTCATTAATGATCTGGTAGAAGGTTTACACAGTAAAATATCGATATTTGCAGATGATACAAAACTATGTAAAGCAGTTAATACAAGAGAAGATAGTATTCTGCTACAGATGGATCTGGATAAGTTGGAAACTTGGGCTGAAAGGTGGCAGATGAGGTTTAACAATGATAAATGTAAGGTTATACACATGGGAAGAGGGAATCAATATCACCATTACACACTGAACGGGAAACCACTGGGTAAATCTGACAGGGAGAAGGACTTGGGGATCCTAGTTAATGATAAACTTACCTGGAGCAGCCAGTGCCAGGCAGCAGCTGCCAAGGCAAACAGGATCATGGGGTGCATTAAAAGAGGTCTGGATACACATGATGAGAGCATTATACTGCCTCTGTACAAATCCCTAGTTAGACCGCACATGGAGTACTGTGTCCAGTTTTGGGCACCGGTGCTCAGGAAGGATATAATGGAACTAGAGAGAGTACAAAGGAGGGCAACAAAATTAATAAAGGGGATGGGAGAACTACAATACCCAGATAGATTAGCGAAATTAGGATTATTTAGTCTAGAAAAAAGACGACTGAGGGGCGATCTAATAACCATGTATAAGTATATAAGGGGACAATACAAATATCTCGCTGAGGATCTGTTTATACCAAGGAAGGTGACGGGCACAAGGGGGCATTCTTTGCGTCTGGAGGAGAGAAGGTTTTTCCACCAACATAGAAGAGGATTCTTTACTGTTAGGGCAGTGAGAATCTGGAATTGCTTGCCTGAGGAGGTGGTGATGGCGAACTCAGTCGAGGGGTTCAAGAGAGGCCTGGATGTCTTCCTGGAGCAGAACAATATTGTATCATACAATTATTAGGTTCTGTAGAAGGACGTAGATCTGGGTATTTATTATGATGGAATATAGGCTGAACTGGATGGACAAATGTCTTTTTTCGGCCTTACTAACTATGTTACTATGTTATGTTACTATGGTTAAAATTTTTGGTGGTTTCTTGTTCAGTCCATAGGCCTACATCATGTGGCAAACCGGTGAGCATGTGGCTCTATTAGTATAGGAGATACCTGAAAACATATCACACTTTTCATCATAGTGCTTTTACCAATGCATAAAATGCATGGAGAAGTCATTTCGAATGACTGGTCCTCAGTGTTGTGAGAACGATGACTGGTTAAAATTTTTGGTGGTTTCTTGTTCAGTCCATAGGCCTACATCATGTGGCAAACCGGTGAGCATGTGGCTCTATTAGTATAGGAGATACCTGAAAACATATCACACTTTTCATCATAGTGCTTTTACCAATGCATAAAATGCATGGAGAAGTCATTTCGAATGACTGGTCCTCAGTGTTGTGAGAACGATGACTGGTTAATATTTTTGGTGGTTTCTTGTTCAGTCCATAGGCCTACATCATGTGGCAAACCGGTGAGCATGTGGCTCTATTAGTATAGGAGATACCTGAAAACATATCACACTTTTCATCATAGTGCTTTTACCAATGCATAAAATGCATGGAGAAGTCATTTCGAATGACTGGTCCTCAGTGTTGTGAGAACGATGACTGGTTAAAATTTTTGGTGGTTTCTTGTTCAGTCCATAGGCCTACATCATGTGGCAAACCGGTGAGCATGTGGCTCTATTAGTATAGGAGATACCTGAAAACATATCACACTTTTCATCATAGTGCTTTTACCAATGCATAAAATGCATGGAGAAGTCATTTCGAATGACTGGTCCTCAGTGTTGTGAGAACGATGACTGGTTAAAATTTTTGGTGGTTTCTTGTTCAGTCCATAGGCCTACATCATGTGGCAAACCGGTGAGCATGTGGCTCTATTAGTATAGGAGATACCTGAAAACATATCACACTTTTCATCATAGTGCTTTTACCAATGCATAAAATGCATGGAGAAGTCATTTCGAATGACTGGTCCTCAGTGTTGTGAGAATGATGACTGGTTAAAATTTTTGGTGGTTTCTTGTTCAGTCCATAGGCCTACATCATGTGGCAAACCGGTGAGCATGTGGCTGTATTAGTATAGGAGATACCTGAAAACATATCACACTTTTCATCATAGTGCTTTTACCAATGCATAAAATGCGTGGAGAAGTCATTTCGAATGACTGGTCCTCAGTGTTGTGAGAACGATGACTGGTTAAAATTTTTGGTGGTTTCTTGTTCAGTCCATAGGCCTACATCATGTGGCAAACCGGTGAGCATGTGGCTCTATTAGTATAGGAGATACCTGAAAACATATCACACTTTTCATCATAGTGCTTTTACCAATGCAGAAAATGCATGGAGAAGTCATTTCGAATGACTGGTCCTCAGTGTTGTGAGAACGATGACTGGTTAAAATTTTTGGTGGTTTCTTGTTCAGTCCATAGGCCTACATCATGTGGCAAACCGGTGAGCATGTGGCTCTATTAGTATAGGAGATACCTGAAAACATATCACACTTTTCATCATAGTGCTTTTACCAATGCATAAAATGCATGGAGAAGTCATTTCGAATGACTGGTCCTCAGTGTTGTGAGAACGATGACTGGTTAAAATTTTTGGTGGTTTCTTGTTCAGTCCATAGGCCTACATCATGTGGCAAACCGGTGAGCATGTGGCTCTATTAGTATAGGAGATACCTGAAAACATATCACACTTTTCATCATAGTGCTTTTACCAATGCATAAAATGCATGGAGAAGTCATTTCGAATGACTGGTCCTCAGTGTTGTGAGAACGATGACTGGTTAAAATTTTTGGTGGTTTCTTGTTCAGTCCATAGGCCTACATCGTGTGGCAAACCGGTGAGCATGTGGCTCTATTAGTATAGGAGATACCTGAAAACATATCACACTTTTCATCATAGTGCTTTTACCAATGCATAAAATGCATGGAGAAGTCATTTCGAATGACTGGTCCTCAGTGTTGTGAGAACGATGACTGGTTAAAATTTTTGGTGGTTTCTTGTTCAGTCCATAGGCCTACATCGTGTGGCAAACCGGTGAGCATGTGGCTCTATTAGTATAGGAGATACCTGAAAACATATCACACTTTTCATCATAGTGCTTTTACCAATGCATAAAATGCATGGAGAAGTCATTTCGAATGACTGGTCCTCAGTGTTGTGAGAACGATGACTGGTTAAAATTTTTGGTGGTTTCTTGTTCAGTCCATAGGCCTACATCATGTGGCAAACCGGTGAGCATGTGGCTCTATTAGTATAGGAGATACCTGAAAACATATCACACTTTTCATCATAGTGCTTTTACCAATGCATAAAATGCATGGAGAAGTCATTTCGAATGACTGGTCCTCAGTGTTGTGAGAACGATGACTGGTTAAAATTTTTGGTGGTTTCTTGTTCAGTCCATAGGCCTACATCATGTGGCAAACCGGTGAGCATGTGGCTCTATTAGTATAGGAGATACCTGAAAACATATCACACTTTTCATCATAGTGCTTTTACCAATGCATAAAATGCATGGAGAAGTCATTTCGAATGACTGGTCCTCAGTGTTGTGAGAACGATGACTGGTTAAAATTTTTGGTGGTTTCTTGTTCAGTCCATAGGCCTACATCATGTGGCAAACCGGTGAGCATGTGGCTCTATTAGTATAGGAGATACCTGAAAACATATCACACTTTTCATCATAGTGCTTTTACCAATGCATAAAATGCATGGAGAAGTCATTTCGAATGACTGGTCCTCAGTGTTGTGAGAATGATGACTGGTTAAAATTTTTGGTGGTTTCTTGTTCAGTCCATAGGCCTACATCATGTGGCAAACCGGTGAGCATGTGGCTGTATTAGTATAGGAGATACCTGAAAACATATCACACTTTTCATCATAGTGCTTTTACCAATGCATAAAATGCGTGGAGAAGTCATTTCGAATGACTGGTCCTCAGTGTTGTGAGAACGATGACTGGTTAAAATTTTTGGTGGTTTCTTGTTCAGTCCATAGGCCTACATCATGTGGCAAACCGGTGAGCATGTGGCTCTATTAGTATAGGAGATACCTGAAAACATATCACACTTTTCATCATAGTGCTTTTACCAATGCAGAAAATGCATGGAGAAGTCATTTCGAATGACTGGTCCTCAGTGTTGTGAGAACGATGACTGGTTAAAATTTTTGGTGGTTTCTTGTTCAGTCCATAGGCCTACATCATGTGGCAAACCGGTGAGCATGTGGCTCTATTAGTATAGGAGATACCTGAAAACATATCACACTTTTCATCATAGTGCTTTTACCAATGCATAAAATGCATGGAGAAGTCATTTCGAATGACTGGTCCTCAGTGTTGTGAGAACGATGACTGGTTAAAATTTTTGGTGGTTTCTTGTTCAGTCCATAGGCCTACATCATGTGGCAAACCGGTGAGCATGTGGCTCTATTAGTATAGGAGATACCTGAAAACATATCACACTTTTCATCATAGTGCTTTTACCAATGCATAAAATGCATGGAGAAGTCATTTCGAATGACTGGTCCTCAGTGTTGTGAGAACGATGACTGGTTAAAATTTTTGGTGGTTTCTTGTTCAGTCCATAGGCCTACATCGTGTGGCAAACCGGTGAGCATGTGGCTCTATTAGTATAGGAGATACCTGAAAACATATCACACTTTTCATCATAGTGCTTTTACCAATGCATAAAATGCATGGAGAAGTCATTTCGAATGACTGGTCCTCAGTGTTGTGAGAACGATGACTGGTTAAAATTTTTGGTGGTTTCTTGTTCAGTCCATAGGCCTACATCGTGTGGCAAACCGGTGAGCATGTGGCTCTATTAGTATAGGAGATACCTGAAAACATATCACACTTTTCATCATAGTGCTTTTACCAATGCATAAAATGCATGGAGAAGTCATTTCGAATGACTGGTCCTCAGTGTTGTGAGAACGATGACTGGTTAAAATTTTTGGTGGTTTCTTGTTCAGTCCATAGGCCTACATCATGTGGCAAACCGGTGAGCATGTGGCTCTATTAGTATAGGAGATACCTGAAAACATATCACACTTTTCATCATAGTGCTTTTACCAATGCATAAAATGCATGGAGAAGTCATTTCGAATGACTGGTCCTCAGTGTTGTGAGAACGATGACTGGTTAAAATTTTTGGTGGTTTCTTGTTCAGTCCATAGGCCTACATCATGTGGCAAACCGGTGAGCATGTGGCTCTATTAGTATAGGAGATACCTGAAAACATATCACACTTTTCATCATAGTGCTTTTACCAATGCATAAAATGCATGGAGAAGTCATTTCGAATGACTGGTCCTCAGTGTTGTGAGAACGATGACTGGTTAAAATTTTTGGTGGTTTCTTGTTCAGTCCATAGGCCTACATCATGTGGCAAACCGGTGAGCATGTGGCTCTATTAGTATAGGAGATACCTGAAAACATATCACACTTTTCATCATAGTGCTTTTACCAATGCATAAAATGCATGGAGAAGTCATTTCGAATGACTGGTCCTCAGTGTTGTGAGAACGATGACTGGTTAAAATGTTTGGTGGTTTCTTGTTCAGTCCATAGGCCTACATCATGTGGCAAACCGGTGAGCATGTGGCTCTATTAGTATAGGAGATACCTGAAAACATATCACACTTTTCATCATAGTGCTTTTACCAATGCATAAAATGCATGGAGAAGTCATTTCGAATGACTGGTCCTCAGTGTTGTGAGAACGATGACTTATTAAAATTTTTGGTGGTTTCTTGTTCAGTCCATAGGCCTACATCATGTGGCAAACCGGTGAGCATGTGGCTCTATTAGTATAGGAGATACCTGAAAACATATCACACTTTTCATCATAGTGCTTTTACCAATGCATAAAATGCATGGAGAAGTCATTTCGAATGACTGGTCCTCAGTGTTGTGAGAACGATGACTGGTTAAAATTTTTGGTGGTTTCTTGTTCAGTCCATAGGCCTACATCATGTGGCAAACCGGTGAGCATGTGGCTCTATTAGTATAGGAGATACCTGAAAACATATCACACTTTTCATCATAGTGCTTTTACCAATGCATAAAATGCATGGAGAAGTCATTTCGAATGACTGGTCCTCAGTGTTGTGAGAACGATGACTGGTTAAAATTTTTGGTGGTTTCTTGTTCAGTCCATAGGCCTACATCATGTGGCAAACCGGTGAGCATGTGGCTCTATTAGTATAGGAGATACCTGAAAACATATCACACTTTTCATCATAGTGCTTTTACCAATGCATAAAATGCATGGAGAAGTCATTTCGAATGACTGGTCCTCAGTGTTGTGAGAACGATGACTGGTTAAAATTTTTGGTGGTTTCTTGTTCAGTCCATAGGCCTACATCATGTGGCAAACCGGTGAGCTTGTGGCTCTATTAGTATAGGAGATACCTGAAAACATATCACACTTTTCATCATAGTGCTTTTACCAATGCATAAAATGCATGGAGAAGTCATTTCGAATGACTGGTCCTCAGTGTTGTGAGAACGATGACTGGTTAAAATTTTTGGTGGTTTCTTGTTCAGTCCATAGGCCTACATCATGTGGCAAACCGGTGAGCATGTGGCTCTATTAGTATAGGAGATACCTGAAAACATATCACACTGTTCATCATAGTGCTTTTACCAATGCATAAAATGCATGGAGAAGTCATTTCGAATGACTGGTCCTCAGTGTTGTGAGAACGATGACTGGTTAAAATTTTTGGTGGTTTCTTGTTCAGTCCATAGGCCTACATCATGTGGCAAACCGGTGAGCATGTGGCTCTATTACTATAGGAGATACCTGAAAACATATCACACTTTTCATCATAGTGCTTTTACCAATGCATAAAATGCATGGAGAAGTCATTTCGAATGACTGGTCCTCAGTGTTGTGAGAACGATGACTGGTTAAAATTTTTGGTGGTTTCTTGTTCAGTCCATAGGCCTACATCGTGTGGCAAACCGGTGAGCATGTGGCTCTATTAGTATAGGAGATACCTGAAAACATATCACACTTTTCATCATAGTGCTTTTACCAATGCATAAAATGCATGGAGAAGTCATTTCGAATGACTGGTCCTCAGTGTTGTGAGAACGATGACTGGTTAAAATTTTTGGTGGTTTCTTGTTCAGTCCATAGGCCTACATCATGTGGCAAACCGGTGAGCATGTGGCTCTATTAGTATAGGAGATACCTGAAAACATATCACACTTTTCATCATAGTGCTTTTACCAATGCATAAAATGCATGGAGAAGTCATTTTGAATGACTGGTCCTCAGTGTTGTGAGAACGATGACTGGTTAAAATTTTTGGTGGTTTCTTGTTCAGTCCATAGGCCTACATCATGTGGCAAACCGGTGAGCATGTGGCTCTATTAGTATAGGAGATACCTGAAAACATATCACACTTTTCATCATAGTGCTTTTACCAATGCATAAAATGCATGGAGAAGTCATTTCGAATGACTGGTCCTCAGTGTTGTGAGAACGATGACTGGTTAAAATTTTTGGTGGTTTCTTGTTCAGTCCATAGGCCTACATCATGTGGCAAACCGGTGAGCATGTGGCTCTATTAGTATAGGAGATACCTGAAAACATATCACACTTTTCATCATAGTGCTTTTACCAATGCATAAAATGCATGGAGAAGTCATTTCGAATGACTGGTCCTCAGTGTTGTGAGAACGATGACTGGTTAAAATTTTTGGTGGTTTCTTGTTCAGTCCATAGGCCTACATCATGTGGCAAACCGGTGAGCATGTGGCTCTATTAGTATAGGAGATACCTGAAAACATATCACACTTTTCATCATAGTGCTTTTACCAATGCATAAAATGCATGGAGAAGTCATTTCGAATGACTGGTCCTCAGTGTTGTGAGAACGATGACTGGTTAAAATTTTTGGTGGTTTCTTGTTCAGTCCATAGGCCTACATCATGTGGCAAACCGGTGAGCATGTGGCTCTATTAGTATAGGAGATACCTGAAAACATATCACACTTTTCATCATAGTGCTTTTACCAATGCATAAAATGCATGGAGAAGTCATTTCGAATGACTGGTCCTCAGTGTTGTGAGAACGATGACTGGTTAAAATTTTTGGTGGTTTCTTGTTCAGTCCATAGGCCTACATCGTGTGGCAAACCGATGAGCATGTGGCTCTATTAGTATAGGAGATACCTGAAAACATATCACACTTTTCATCATAGTGCTTTTACCAATGCATAAAATGCATGGAGAAGTCATTTCGAATGACTGGTCCTCAGTGTTGTGAGAACGATGACTGGTTAAAATTTTTGGTGGTTTCTTGTTCAGTCCATAGGCCTACATCGTGTGGCAAACCGGTGAGCATGTGGCTCTATTAGTATAGGAGATACCTGAAAACATATCACACTTTTCATCATAGTGCTTTTACCAATGCATAAAATGCATGGAGAAGTCATTTCGAATGACTGGTCCTCAGTGTTGTGAGAACGATGACTGGTTAAAATTTTTGGTGGTTTCTTGTTCAGTCCATAGGCCTACATCATGTGGCAAACCGGTGAGCATGTGGCTCTATTAGTATAGGAGATACCTGAAAACATATCACACTTTTCATCATAGTGCTTTTACCAATGCATAAAATGCATGGAGAAGTCATTTCGAATGACTGGTCCTCAGTGTTGTGAGAACGATGACTGGTTAAAATTTTTGGTGGTTTCTTGTTCAGTCCATAGGCCTACATCATGTGGCAAACCGGTGAGCATGTGGCTCTATTAGTATAGGAGATACCTGAAAACATATCACACTTTTCATCATAGTGCTTTTACCAATGCATAAAATGCATGGAGAAGTCATTTCGAATGACTGGTCCTCAGTGTTGTGAGAACGATGACTGGTTAAAATTTTTGGTGGTTTCTTGTTCAGTCCATAGGCCTACATCATGTGGCAAACCGGTGAGCATGTGGCTCTATTAGTATAGGAGATACCTGAAAACATATCACACTTTTCATCATAGTGCTTTTACCAATGCATAAAATGCATGGAGAAGTCATTTCGAATGACTGGTCCTCAGTGTTGTGAGAACGATGACTGGTTAAAATTTTTGGTGGTTTCTTGTTCAGTCCAAAGGCCTACATCGTGTGGCAAACCGGTGAGCATGTGGCTCTATTAGTATAGGAGATACCTGAAAACATATCACACTTTTCATCATAGTGCTTTTACCAATGCATAAAATGCATGGAGAAGTCATTTCGAATGACTGGTCCTCAGTGTTGTGAGAACGATGACTGGTTAAAATTTTTGGTGGTTTCTTGTTCAGTCCATAGGCCTACATCATGTGGCAAACCGGTGAGCATGTGGCTCTATTAGTATAGGAGATACCTGAAAACATATCACACTTTTCATCATAGTGCTTTTACCAATGCATAAAATGCATGGAGAAGTCATTTCGAATGACTGGTCCTCAGTGTTGTGAGAACGATGACTGGTTAAAATTTTTGGTGGTTTCTTGTTCAGTCCATAGGCCTACATCATGTGGCAAACCGGTGAGCATGTGGCTCTATTAGTATAGGAGATACCTGAAAACATATCACACTTTTCATCATAGTGCTTTTACCAATGCATAAAATGCATGGAGAAGTCATTTCGAATGACTGGTCCTCAGTGTTGTGAGAACGATGACTGGTTAAAATTTTTGGTGGTTTCTTGTTCAGTCCATAGGCCTACATCATGTGGCAAACCGGTGAGCATGTGGCTCTATTAGTATAGGAGATACCTGAAAACATATCACACTTTTCATCATAGTGCTTTTACCAATGCATAAAATGCATGGAGAAGTCATTTCGAATGACTGGTCCTCAGTGTTGTGAGAACGATGACTGGTTAAAATTTTTGGTGGTTTCTTGTTCAGTCCATAGGCCTACATCATGTGGCAAACCGGTGAGCATGTGGCTCTATTAGTATAGGAGATACCTGAAAACATATCACACTTTTCATCATAGTGCTTTTACCAATGCATAAAATGCATGGAGAAGTAATTTCGAATGACTGGTCCTCAGTGTTGTGAGAACGATGACTGGTTAAAATTTTTGGTGGTTTCTTGTTCAGTCCATAGGCCTACATCATGTGGCAAACCGGTGAGCATGTAGCTCTATTAGTATAGGAGATACCTGAAAACATATCACACTTTTCATCATAGTGCTTTTACCAATGCATAAAATTCATGGAGAAGTCATTTCGAATGACTGGTCCTCAGTGTTGTGAGAACGATGACTGGTTAAAATTTTTGGTGGTTTCTTGTTCAGTCCATAGGCCTACATCATGTGGCAAACCGGTGAGCATGTGGCTCTATTAGTATAGGAGATACCTGAAAACATATCACACTTTTCATCATAGTGCTTTTACCAATGCATAAAATGCATGGAGAAGTCATTTCGAATGACTGGTCCTCAGTGTTGTGAGAACGATGACTGGTTAAAATTTTTGGTGGTTTCTTGTTCAGTCCATAGGCCTACATCGTGTGGCAAACCGGTGAGCATGTGGCTCTATTAGTATAGGAGATACCTGAAAACATATCACACTTTTCATCATAGTGCTTTTACCAATGCATAAAATGCATGGAGAAGTCATTTCGAATGACTGGTCCTCAGTGTTGTGAGAACAATGACTGGTTAAAATTTTTGGTGGTTTCTTGTTCAGTCCATAGGCCTACATCATGTGGCAAACCGGTGAGCATGTAGCTCTATTAGTATAGGAGATACCTGAAAACATATCACACTTTTCATCATAGTGCTTTTACCAATGCATAAAATGCATGGAGAAGTCATTTCGAATGACTGGTCCTCAGTGTTGTGAGAACGATGACTGGTTAAAATTTTTGGTGGTTTCTTGTTCAGTCCATAGGCCTACATCATGTGGCAAACCGGTGAGCATGTGGCTCTATTAGTATAGGAGATACCTGAAAACATATCACACTTTTCATCATAGTGCTTTTACCAATGCATAAAATGCATGGAGAAGTCATTTCGAATGACTGGTCCTCAGTGTTGTGAGAACGATGACTGGTTAAAATTTTTGGTGGTTTCTTGTTCAGTCCATAGGCCTACATCATGTGGCAAACCGGTGAGCATGTGGCTCTATTAGTATAGGAGATACCTGAAAACATATCACACTTTTCATCATAGTGCTTTTACCAATGCATAAAATGCATGGAGAAGTCATTTCGAATGACTGGTCCTCAGTGTTGTGAGAACGATGACTGGTTAAAATTTTTGGTGGTTTCTTGTTCAGTCCATAGGCCTACATCATGTGGCAAACCGGTGAGCATGTGGCTCTATTAGTATAGGAGATACCTGAAAACATATCACACTTTTCATCATAGTGCTTTTACCAATGCATAAAATGCATGGAGAAGTCATTTCGAATGACTGGTCCTCAGTGTTGTGAGAACGATGACTGGTTAAAATTTTTGGTGGTTTCTTGTTCAGTCCATAGGCCTACATCATGTGGCAAACCGGTGAGCATGTGGCTCTATTAGTATAGGAGATACCTGAAAACATATCACACTTTTCATCATAGTGCTTTTACCAATGCATAAAATGCATGGAGAAGTCATTTCGAATGACTGGTCCTCAGTGTTGTGAGAACGATGACTGGTTAAAATTTTTGGTGGTTTCTTGTTCAGTCCATAGGCCTACATCATGTGGCAAACCGGTGAGCATGTGGCTCTATTAGTATAGGAGATACCTGAAAACATATCACACTTTTCATCATAGTGCTTTTACCAATGCATAAAATGCATGGAGAAGTCATTTCGAATGACTGGTCCTCAGTGTTGTGAGAACGATGACTGGTTAAAATTTTTGGTGGTTTCTTGTTCAGTCCATAGGCCTACATCGTGTGGCAAACCGGTGAGCATGTGGCTCTATTAGTATAGGAGATACCTGAAAACATATCACACTTTTCATCATAGTGCTTTTACCAATGCATAAAATGCATGGAGAAGTCATTTCGAATGACTGGTCCTCAGTGTTGTGAGAACAATGACTGGTTAAAATTTTTGGTGGTTTCTTGTTCAGTCCATAGGCCTACATCATGTGGCAAACCGGTGAGCATGTAGCTCTATTAGTATAGGAGATACCTGAAAACATATCACACTTTTCATCATAGTGCTTTTACCAATGCATAAAATGCATGGAGAAGTTATTTCGAATGACTGGTCCTCAGTGTTGTGAGAACGATGACTGGTTAAAATTTTTGGTGGTTTCTTGTTCAGTCCATAGGCCTACAAAATGTGGCAAACCGGTGAGCATGTGGCTCTATTAGTATAGGAGATACCTGAAAACATATCACACTTTTCATCATAGTGCTTTTACCAATGCATAAAATGCATGGAGAAGTCATTTCGAATGACTGGTCCTCAGTGTTGTGAGAACGATGACTGGTTAAAATTTTTGGTGGTTTCTTGTTCAGTCCATAGGCCTACATCGTGTGGCAAACCGGTGAGCATGTGGCTCTATTAGTATAGGAGATACCTGAAAACATATCACACTTTTCATCATAGTGCTTTTACCAATGCATAAAATGCATGGAGAAGTCATTTCGAATGACTGGTCCTCAGTGTTGTGAGAACGATGACTGGTTAAAATTTTTGGTGGTTTCTTGTTCAGTCCATAGGCCTACATCATGTGGCAAACCGGTGAGCATGTGGCTCTATTAGTATAGGAGATACCTGAAAACATATCACACTTTTCATCATAGTGCTTTTACCAATGCATAAAATGCATGGAGAAGTCATTTCGAATGACTGGTCCTCAGTGTTGTGAGAACGATGACTGGTTAAAATTTTTGGTGGTTTCTTGTTCAGTCCATAGGCCTACATCATGTGGCAAACCGGTGAGCATGTGGCTCTATTAGTATAGGAGATACCTGAAAACATATCACACTTTTCATCATAGTGCTTTTACCAATGCATAAAATGCATGGAGAAGTCATTTCGAATGACTGGTCCTCAGTGTTGTGAGAACGATGACTGGTTAAAATTTTTGGTGGTTTCTTGTTCATTCCATAGGCCTACATCATGTGGCAAACCGGTGAGCATGTAGCTCTATTAGTATAGGAGATACCTGAAAACATATCACACTTTTCATCATAGTGCTTTTACCAATGCATAAAATGCATGGAGAAGTCATTTCGAATGACTGGTCCTCAGTGTTGTGAGAACGATGACTGGTTAAAATTTTTGGTGGTTTCTTGTTCAGTCCATAGGCCTACATCATGTGGCAAACCGGTGAGCATGTGGCTCTATTAGTATAGGAGATACCTGAAAACATATCACACTTTTCATCATAGTGCTTTTACCAATGCATAAAATGCATGGAGAAGTCATTTCGAATGACTGGTCCTCAGTGTTGTGAGAACGATGACTGGTTAAAATTTTTGGTGGTTTCTTGTTCAGTCCATAGGCCTACATCGTGTGGCAAACCGGTGAGCATGTAGCTCTATTAGTATAGGAGATACCTGAAAACATATCACACTTTTCATCATAGTGCTTTTACCAATGCATAAAATGCATGGAGAAGTCATTTCGAATGACTGGTCCTCAGTGTTGTGAGAACGATGACTGGTTAAAATTTTTGGTGGTTTCTTGTTCATTCCATAGGCCTACATCATGTGGCAAACCGGTGAGCATGTAGCTCTATTAGTATAGGAGATACCTGAAAACATATCACACTTTTCATCATAGTGCTTTTACCAATGCATAAAATGCATGGAGAAGTCATTTCGAATGACTGGTCCTCAGTGTTGTGAGAACGATGACTGGTTAAAATTTTTGGTGGTTTCTTGTTCAGTCCATAGGCCTACATCATGTGGCAAACCGGTGAGCATGTGGCTCTATTAGTATAGGAGATACCTGAAAACATATCACACTTTTCATCATAGTGCTTTTACCAATGCATAAAATGCATGGAGAAGTCATTTCGAATGACTGGTCCTCAGTGTTGTGAGAACGATGACTGGTTAAAATTTTTGGTGGTTTCTTGTTCAGTCCATAGGCCTACATCATGTGGCAAACCGGTGAGCATGTGGCTCTATTAG
Source organism: Ranitomeya imitator (assembly GCF_032444005.1). Lineage (NCBI taxonomy): Eukaryota > Metazoa > Chordata > Amphibia > Anura > Dendrobatidae > Ranitomeya > Ranitomeya imitator. The sequence goes on from NW_027194496.1 coordinate 96,865, forward strand.
TATAGGAGATACCTGAAAACATATCACACTTTTCATCATAGTGCTTTTACCAATGCATAAAATGCATGGAGAAGTCATTTCGAATGACTGGTCCTCAGTGTTGTGAGAACGATGACTGGTTAAAATTTTTGGTGGTTTCTTGTTCAGTCCATAGGCCTACATCATGTGGCAAACCGGTGAGCATGTGGCTCTATTAGTATAGGAGATACCTGAAAACATATCACACTTTTCATCATAGTGCTTTTACCAATGCATAAAATGCATGGAGAAGTCATTTCGAATGACTGGTCCTCAGTGTTGTGAGAACGATGACTGGTTAAAATTTTTGGTGGTTTCTTGTTCAGTCCATAGGCCTACATCATGTGGCAAACCGGTGAGCATGTGGCTCTATTAGTATAGGAGATACCTGAAAACATATCACACTTTTCATCATAGTGCTTTTACCAATGCATAAAATGCATGGAGAAGTCATTTCGAATGACTGGTCCTCAGTGTTGTGAGAACGATGACTGGTTAAAATTTTTGGTGGTTTCTTGTTCAGTCCATAGGCCTACATCATGTGGCAAACCGGTGAGCATGTGGCTCTATTAGTATAGGAGATACCTGAAAACATATCACACTTTTCATCATAGTGCTTTTACCAATGCATAAAATGCATGGAGAAGTCATTTCGAATGACTGGTCCTCAGTGTTGTGAGAACGATGACTGGTTAAAATTTTTGGTGGTTTCTTGTTCAGTCCATAGGCCTACATCGTGTGGCAAACCGATGAGCATGTGGCTCTATTAGTATAGGAGATACCTGAAAACATATCACACTTTTCATCATAGTGCTTTTACCAATGCATAAAATGCATGGAGAAGTCATTTCGAATGACTGGTCCTCAGTGTTGTGAGAACGATGACTGGTTAAAATTTTTGGTGGTTTCTTGTTCAGTCCATAGGCCTACATCGTGTGGCAAACCGGTGAGCATGTGGCTCTATTAGTATAGGAGATACCTGAAAACATATCACACTTTTCATCATAGTGCTTTTACCAATGCATAAAATGCATGGAGAAGTCATTTCGAATGACTGGTCCTCAGTGTTGTGAGAACGATGACTGGTTAAAATTTTTGGTGGTTTCTTGTTCAGTCCATAGGCCTACATCATGTGGCAAACCGGTGAGCATGTGGCTCTATTAGTATAGGAGATACCTGAAAACATATCACACTTTTCATCATAGTGCTTTTACCAATGCATAAAATGCATGGAGAAGTCATTTCGAATGACTGGTCCTCAGTGTTGTGAGAACGATGACTGGTTAAAATTTTTGATGGTTTCTTGTTCAGTCCATAGGCCTACATCATGTGGCAAACCGGTGAGCATGTGGCTCTATTAGTATAGGAGATACCTGAAAACATATCACACTTTTCATCATAGTGCTTTTACCAATGCATAAAATGCATGGAGAAGTCATTTCGAATGACTGGTCCTCAGTGTTGTGAGAACGATGACTGGTTAAAATTTTTGGTGGTTTCTTGTTCAGTCCATAGGCCTACATCATGTGGCAAACCGGTGAGCATGTGGCTCTATTAGTATAGGAGATACCTGAAAACATATCACACTTTTCATCATAGTGCTTTTACCAATGCATAAAATGCATGGAGAAGTCATTTCGAATGACTGGTCCTCAGTGTTGTGAGAACGATGACTGGTTAAAATTTTTGGTGGTTTCTTGTTCAGTCCATAGGCCTAGATCATGTGGCAAACCGGTGAGCATGTGGCTCTATTAGTATAGGAGATACCTGAAAACATATCACACTTTTCATCATAGTGCTTTTACCAATGCATAAAATGCATGGAGAAGTCATTTCGAATGACTGGTCCTCAGTGTTGTGAGAACGATGACTGGTTAAAATTTTTGGTGGTTTCTTGTTCAGTCCATAGGCCTACATCATGTGGCAAACCGGTGAGCATGTGGCTCTATTAGTATAGGAGATACCTGAAAACATATCACACTTTTCATCATAGTGCTTTTACCAATGCATAAAATGCATGGAGAAGTCATTTCGAATGACTGGTCCTCAGTGTTGTGAGAACGATGACTGGTTAAAATTTTTGATGGTTTCTTGTTCAGTCCATAGGCCTACATCATGTGGCAAACCGGTGAGCATGTGGCTCTATTAGTATAGGAGATACCTGAAAACATATCACACTTTTCATCATAGTGCTTTTACCAATGCATAAAATGCATGGAGAAGTCATTTCGAATGACTGGTCCTCAGTGTTGTGAGAACGATGACTGGTTAAAATTTTTGGTGGTTTCTTGTTCAGTCCATAGGCCTACATCATGTGGCAAACCGGTGAGCATGTGGCTCTATTAGTATAGGAGATACCTGAAAACATATCACACTTTTCATCATAGTGCTTTTACCAATGCATAAAATGCATGGAGAAGTCATTTCGAATGACTGGTCCTCAGTGTTGTGAGAACGATGACTGGTTAAAATTTTTGGTGGTTTCTTGTTCAGTCCATAGGCCTACATCATGTGGCAAACCGGTGAGCATGTGGCTCTATTAGTATAGGAGATACCTGAAAACATATCACACTTTTCATCATAGTGCTTTTACCAATGCATAAAATGCATGGAGAAGTCATTTCGAATGACTGGTCCTCAGTGTTGTGAGAACGATGACTGGTTAAAATTTTTGGTGGTTTCTTGTTCAGTCCATAGGCCTACATCATGTGGCAAACCGGTGAGCATGTGGCTCTATTAGTATAGGAGATACCTGAAAACATATCACACTTTTCATCATAGTGCTTTTACCAATGCATAAAATGCATGGAGAAGTCATTTCGAATGACTGGTCCTTAGTGTTGTGAGAACGATGACTGGTTAAAATTTTTGGTGGTTTCTTGTTCAGTCCATAGGCCTACATCGTGTGGCAAACCGGTGAGCATGTGGCTCTATTAGTATAGGAGATACCTGAAAACATATCACACTTTTCATCATAGTGCTTTTACCAATGCATAAAATGCATGGAGAAGTTATTTCGAATGACTGGTCCTCAGTGTTGTGAGAACGATGACTGGTTAAAATTTTTGGTGGTTTCTTGTTCAGTCCATAGGCCTACATCATGTGGCAAACCGGTGAGCATGTGGCTCTATTAGTATAGGAGATACCTGAAAACATATCACACTTTTCATCATAGTGCTTTTACCAATGCATAAAATGCATGGAGAAGTCATTTCGAATGACTGGTCCTCAGTGTTGTGAGAACGATGACTGGTTAAAATTTTTGGTGGTTTCTTGTTCAGTCCATAGGCTTACATCATGTGGCAAACCGGTGAGCATGTGGCTCTATTAGTATAGGAGATACCTGAAAACATATCACACTTTTCATCATAGTGCTTTTACCAATGCATAAAATGCATGGAGAAGTCATTTCGAATGACTGGTCCTCAGTGTTGTGAGAACGATGACTGGTTAAAATTTTTGGTGGTTTCTTGTTCAGTCCATAGGCCTACATCATGTGGCAAACCGGTGAGCATGTGGCTCTATTAGTATAGGAGATACCTGAAAACATATCACACTTTTCATCATAGTGCTTTTACCAATGCATAAAATGCATGGAGAAGTCATTTCGAATGACTGGTCCTCAGTGTTGTGAGAACGATGACTGGTTAAAATTTTTGGTGGTTTCTTGTTCATTCCATAGGCCTACATCATGTGGCAAACCGGTGAGCATGTAGCTCTATTAGTATAGGAGATACCTGAAAACATATCACACTTTTCATCATAGTGCTTTTACCAATGCATAAAATGCATGGAGAAGTCATTTCGAATGACTGGTCCTCAGTGTTGTGAGAACGATGACTGGTTAAAATTTTTGGTGGTTTCTTGTTCAGTCCATAGGCCTACATCATGTGGCAAACCGGTGAGCATGTGGCTCTATTAGTATAGGAGATACCTGAAAACATATCACACTTTTCATCATAGTGCTTTTACCAATGCATAAAATGCATGGAGAAGTCATTTCGAATGACTGGTCCTCAGTGTTGTGAGAACGATGACTGGTTAAATTTTTGGTGGTTTCTTGTTCAGTCCATAGGCCTACATCGTGTGGCAAACCGGTGAGCATGTGGCTCTATTAGTATAGGAGATACCTGAAAACATATCACACTTTTCATCATAGTGCTTTTACCAATGCATAAAATGCATGGAGAAGTCATTTCGAATGACTGGTCCTCAGTGTTGTGAGAACGATGACTGGTTAAAATTTTTGGTGGTTTCTTGTTCATTCCATAGGCCTACATCATGTGGCAAACCGGTGAGCATGTAGCTCTATTAGTATAGGAGATACCTGAAAACATATCACACTTTTCATCATAGTGCTTTTACCAATGCATAAAATGCATGGAGAAGTCATTTCGAATGACTGGTCCTCAGTGTTGTGAGAACGATGACTGGTTAAAATTTTTGGTGGTTTCTTGTTCAGTCCATAGGCCTACATCATGTGGCAAACCGGTGAGCATGTGGCTCTATTAGTATAGGAGATACCTGAAAACATATCACACTTTTCATCATAGTGCTTTTACCAATGCATAAAATGCATGGAGAAGTCATTTCGAATGACTGGTCCTCAGTGTTGTGAGAACGATGACTGGTTAAAATTTTTGGTGGTTTCTTGTTCAGTCCATAGGCCTACATCATGTGGCAAACCGGTGAGCATGTGGCTCTATTAGTATAGGAGATACCTGAAAACATATCACACTTTTCATCATAGTGCTTTTACCAATGCATAAAATGCATGGAGAAGTCATTTCGAATGACTGGTCCTCAGTGTTGTGAGAACGATGACTGGTTAAAATTTTTGGTGGTTTCTTGTTCAGTCCATAGGCCTACATCGTGTGGCAAACCGATGAGCATGTGGCTCTATTAGTATAGGAGATACCTGAAAACATATCACACTTTTCATCATAGTGCTTTTACCAATGCATAAAATGCATGGAGAAGTCATTTCGAATGACTGGTCCTCAGTGTTGTGAGAACGATGACTGGTTAAAATTTTTGGTGGTTTCTTGTTCAGTCCATAGGCCTACATCGTGTGGCAAACCGGTGAGCATGTGGCTCTATTAGTATAGGAGATACCTGAAAACATATCACACTTTTCATCATAGTGCTTTTACCAATGCATAAAATGCATGGAGAAGTCATTTCGAATGACTGGTCCTCAGTGTTGTGAGAACGATGACTGGTTAAAATTTTTGGTGGTTTCTTGTTCAGTCCATAGGCCTACATCATGTGGCAAACCGGTGAGCATGTGGCTCTATTAGTATAGGAGATACCTGAAAACATATCACACTTTTCATCATAGTGCTTTTACCAATGCATAAAATGCATGGAGAAGTCATTTCGAATGACTGGTCCTCAGTGTTGTGAGAACGATGACTGGTTAAAATTTTTGATGGTTTCTTGTTCAGTCCATAGGCCTACATCATGTGGCAAACCGGTGAGCATGTGGCTCTATTAGTATAGGAGATACCTGAAAACATATCACACTTTTCATCATAGTGCTTTTACCAATGCATAAAATGCATGGAGAAGTCATTTCGAATGACTGGTCCTCAGTGTTGTGAGAACGATGACTGGTTAAAATTTTTGGTGGTTTCTTGTTCAGTCCATAGGCCTACATCATGTGGCAAACCGGTGAGCATGTGGCTCTATTAGTATAGGAGATACCTGAAAACATATCACACTTTTCATCATAGTGCTTTTACCAATGCATAAAATGCATGGAGAAGTCATTTCGAATGACTGGTCCTCAGTGTTGTGAGAACGATGACTGGTTAAAATTTTTGGTGGTTTCTTGTTCAGTCCATAGGCCTACATCATGTGGCAAACCGGTGAGCATGTGGCTCTATTAGTATAGGAGATACCTGAAAACATATCACACTTTTCATCATAGTGCTTTTACCAATGCATAAAATGCATGGAGAAGTCATTTCGAATGACTGGTCCTCAGTGTTGTGAGAACGATGACTGGTTAAAATTTTTGGTGGTTTCTTGTTCAGTCCATAGGCCTACATCATGTGGCAAACCGGTGAGCATGTGGCTCTATTAGTATAGGAGATACCTGAAAACATATCACACTTTTCATCATAGTGCTTTTACCAATGCATAAAATGCATGGAGAAGTCATTTCGAATGACTGGTCCTTAGTGTTGTGAGAACGATGACTGGTTAAAATTTTTGGTGGTTTCTTGTTCAGTCCATAGGCCTACATCGTGTGGCAAACCGGTGAGCATGTGGCTCTATTAGTATAGGAGATACCTGAAAACATATCACACTTTTCATCATAGTGCTTTTACCAATGCATAAAATGCATGGAGAAGTTATTTCGAATGACTGGTCCTCAGTGTTGTGAGAACGATGATTGGTTAAAATTTTTGGTGGTTTCTTGTTCAGTCCATAGGCCTACATCATGTGGCAAACCGGTGAGCATGTGGCTCTATTAGTATAGGAGATACCTGAAAACATATCACACTTTTCATCATAGTGCTTTTACCAATGCATCAAATGCATGGAGAAGTCATTTCGAATGACTGGTCCTCAGTGTTGTGAGAACGATGACTGGTTAAAATTTTTGGTGGTTTCTTGTTCAGTCCATAGGCCTACATCGTGTGGCAAACCGGTGAGCATGTGGCTCTATTAGTATAGGAGATACCTGAAAACATATCACACTTTTCATCATAGTGCTTTTACCAATGCATAAAATGCATGGAGAAGTCATTTCGAATGACTGGTCCTCAGTGTTGTGAGAACGATGACTGGTTAAAATTTTTGGTGGTTTCTTGTTCAGTCCATAGGCCTACATCATGTGGCAAACCGGTGAGCATGTGGCTCTATTAGTATAGGAGATACCTGAAAACATATCACACTTTTCATCATAGTGCTTTTACCAATGCATAAAATGCATGGAGAAGTCATTTCGAATGACTGGTCCTCAGTGTTGTGAGAACGATGACTGGTTAAAATTTTTGGTGGTTTCTTGTTCAGTCCATAGGCCTACATCATGTGGCAAACCGGTGAGCATGTGGCTCTATTAGTATAGGAGATACCTGAAAACATATCACACTTTTCATCATAGTGCTTTTACCAATGCATAAAATGCATGGAGAAGTCATTTCGAATGACTGGTCCTCAGTGTTGTGAGAACGATGACTGGTTAAAATTTTTGGTGGTTTCTTGTTCAGTCCATAGGCCTACATCATGTGGCAAACCGGTGAGCATGTGGCTCTATTAGTATAGGAGATACCTGAAAACATATCACACTTTTCATCATAGTGCTTTTACCAATGCATAAAATGCATGGAGAAGTCATTTCGAATGACTGGTCCTCAGTGTTGTGAGAACGATGACTGGTTAAAATTTTTGGTGGTTTCTTGTTCAGTCCATAGGCCTACATCATGTGGCAAACCGGTGAGCATGTGGCTCTATTAGTATAGGAGATACCTGAAAACATATCACACTTTTCATCATAGTGCTTTTACCAATGCATAAAATGCATGGAGAAGTCATTTCGAATGACTGGTCCTCAGTGTTGTGAGAACGATGACTGGTTAAAATTTTTGGTGGTTTCTTGTTCAGTCCATAGGCCTACATCATGTGGCAAACCGGTGAGCATGTGGCTCTATTAGTATAGGAGATACCTGAAAACATATCACACTTTTCATCATAGTGCTTTTACCAATGCATAAAATGCATGGAGAAGTCATTTTGAATGACTGGTCCTCAGTGTTGTGAGAACGATGACTGGTTAAAATTTTTGGTGGTTTCTTGTTCAGTCCATAGGCCTACATCATGTGGCAAACCGGTGAGCATGTGGCTCTATTAGTAACATAGTAACATAGTAACATAGTTAGTAAGGCCGAAAAAAGACATTTGTCCATCCAGTTCAGCCTATATTCCATCATAATAAATCCCCAGATCTACGTCCTTCTACAGAACCTAATAATTGTATGATACAATATTGTTCTGCTCCAGGAAGACATCCAGGCCTCTCTTGAACCCCTCGACTGAGTTCGCCATCACCACCTCCTCAGGCAAGCAATTCCAGATTCTCACTGCCCTAACAGTAAAGAATCCTCTTCTATGTTGGTGGAAAAACCTTCTCTCCTCCAGACGCAAAGAATGCCCCCTTGTGCCCGTCACCTTCCTTGGTATAAACAGATCCTCAGCGAGATATTTGTATTGTCCCCTTATATACTTATACATGGTTATTAGATCGCCCCTCAGTCGTCTTTTTTCTAGACTAAATAATCCTAATTTCGCTAATCTATCTGGGTATTGTAGTTCTCCCATCCCCTTTATTAATTTTGTTGCCCTCCTTTGTACTCTCTCTAGTTCCATTATATCCTTCCTGAGCACCGGTGCCCAACCGTGTAGTATAGGAGATACCTGAAAACATATCACACTTTTCATCATAGTGCTTTTACCAATGCATAAAATGCATGGAGAAGTCATTTCGAATGACTGGTCCTCAGTGTTGTGAGAACGATGACTGGTTAAAATTTTTGGTGGTTTCTTGTTCAGTCCATAGGCCTACATCATGTGGCAAACCGGTGAGCATGTGGCTCTATTAGTATAGGAGATACCTGAAAACATATCACACTTTTCATCATAGTGCTTTTACCAATGCATAAAATGCATGGAGAAGTCATTTCGAATGACTGGTCCTCAGTGTTGTGAGAACGATGACTGGTTAAAATTTTTGGTGGTTTCTTGTTCATTCCATAGGCCTACATCATGTGGCAAACCGGTGAGCATGTAGCTCTATTAGTATAGGAGATACCTGAAAACATATCACACTTTTCATCATAGTGCTTTTACCAATGCATAAAATGCATGGAGAAGTCATTTTGAATGACTGGTCCTCAGTGTTGTGAGAACGATGACTGGTTAAAATTTTTGGTGGTTTCTTGTTCAGTCCATAGGCCTACATCATGTGGCAAACCGGTGAGCATTGTGGCTCTATTAGTATAGGAGATACCTGAAAACATATCACACTTTTCATCATAGTGCTTTTACCAATGCATAAAATGCATGGAGAAGTCATTTCGAATGACTGGTCCTCAGTGTTGTGAGAACGATGACTGGTTAAAATTTTTGGTGGTTTCTTGTTCAGTCCATAGGCCTACATCATGTGGCAAATCGGTGAGCATGTGGCTCTATTAGTATAGGAGATACCTGAAAACATATCACACTTTTCATCATAGTGCTTTTACCAATGCATAAAATGCATGGAGAAGTCATTTCGAATGACTGGTCCTCAGTGTTGTGAGAACGATGACTGGTTAAAATTTTTGGTGGTTTCTTGTTCAGTCCATAGGCCTACATCATGTGGCAAACCGGTGAGCATGTGGCTCTATTAGTATAGGAGATACCTGAAAACATATCACACTTTTCATCATAGTGCTTTTACCAATGCATAAAATGCATGGAGAAGTCATTTCGAATGACTGGTCCTCAGTGTTGTGAGAACGATGACTGGTTAAAATTTTTGGTGGTTTCTTGTTCAGTCCATAGGCCTACATCGTGTGGCAAACCGATGAGCATGTGGCTCTATTAGTATAGGAGATACCTGAAAACATATCACACTTTTCATCATAGTGCTTTTACCAATGCATAAAATGCATGGAGAAGTCATTTCGAATGACTGGTCCTCAGTGTTGTGAGAACGATGACTGGTTAAAATTTTTGGTGGTTTCTTGTTCAGTCCATAGGCCTACATCGTGTGGCAAACCGGTGAGCATGTGGCTCTATTAGTATAGGAGATACCTGAAAACATATCACACTTTTCATCATAGTGCTTTTACCAATGCATAAAATGCATGGAGAAGTCATTTCGAATGACTGGTCCTCAGTGTTGTGAGAACGATGACTGGTTAAAATTTTTGGTGGTTTCTTGTTCAGTCCATAGGCCTACATCATGTGGCAAACCGGTGAGCATGTGGCTCTATTAGTATAGGAGATACCTGAAAACATATCACACTTTTCATCATAGTGCTTTTACCAATGCATAAAATGCATGGAGAAGTCATTTCGAATGACTGGTCCTCAGTGTTGTGAGAACGATGACTGGTTAAAATTTTTGGTGGTTTCTTGTTCAGTCCATAGGCCTACATCGTGTGGCAAACCGGTGAGCATGTGGCTCTATTAGTATAGGAGATACCTGAAAACATATCACACTTTTCATCATAGTGCTTTTACCAATGCATAAAATGCATGGAGAAGTCATTTCGAATGACTGGTCCTCAGTGTTGTGAGAACGATGACTGGTTAAAATTTTGGTGGTTTCTTGTTCAGTCCATAGGCCTACATCATGTGGCAAACCGGTGAGCATGTGGCTCTATTAGTATAGGAGATACCTGAAAACATATCACACTTTTCATCATAGTGCTTTTACCAATGCATAAAATGCATGGAGAAGTCATTTCGAATGACTGGTCCTCAGTGTTGTGAGAACGATGACTGGTTAAAATTTTTGGTGGTTTCTTGTTCAGTCCATAGGCCTACATCATGTGGCAAACCGGTGAGCATGTGGCTCTATTAGTATAGGAGATACCTGAAAAACATATCACACTTTTCATCATAGTGCTTTTACCAATGCATAAAATGCATGGAGAAGTCATTTCGAATGACTGGTCCTCAGTGTTGTGAGAACGATGACTGGTTAAAATTTTTGGTGGTTTCTTGTTCAGTCCATAGGCCTACATCATGTGGCAAAACGGTGAGCATGTGGCTCTATTAGTATAGGAGATACCTGAAAACATATCACACTTTTCATCATAGTGCTTTTACCAATGCATAAAATGCATGGAGAAGTCATTTCGAATGACTGGTCCTCAGTGTTGTGAGAACGATGACTGGTTAAAATTTTTGGTGGTTTCTTGTTCAGTCCATAGGCCTACATCATGTGGCAAACCGGTGAGCATGTGGCTCTATTAGTATAGGAGATACCTGAAAACATATCACACTTTTCATCATAGTGCTTTTTACCAATGCATAAAATGCATGGAGAAGTCATTTCGAATGACTGGTCCTCAGTGTTGTGAGAACGATGACTGGTTAAAATTTTTGGTGGTTTCTTGTTCAGTCCATAGGCCTACATCGTGTGGCAAACCGGTGAGCATGTGGCTCTATTAGTATAGGAGATACCTGAAAACATATCACACTTTTCATCATAGTGCTTTTACCAATGCATAAAATGCATGGAGAAGTCATTTCGAATGACTGGTCCTCAGTGTTGTGAGAACGATGACTGGTTAAAATTTTTGGTGGTTTCTTGTTCAGTCCATAGGCCTACATCGTGTGGCAAACCGGTGAGCATGTGGCTCTATTAGTATAGGAGATACCTGAAAACATATCACACTTTTCATCATAGTGCTTTTACCAATGCATAAAATGCATGGAGAAGTCATTTCGAATGACTGGTCCTCAGTGTTGTGAGAACGATGACTGGTTAAAATTTTTGGTGGTTTCTTGTTCAGTCCATAGGCCTACATCATGTGGCAAACCGGTGAGCATGTGGCTCTATTAGTATAGGAGATACCTGAAAACATATCACACTTTTCATCATAGTGCTTTTACCAATGCATAAAATGCATGGAGAAGTCATTTCGAATGACTGGTCCTCAGTGTTGTGAGAACGATGACTGGTTAAAATTTTTGGTGGTTTCTTGTTCAGTCCATAGGCCTACATCATGTGGCAAACCGGTGAGCATGTGGCTCTATTAGTATAGGAGATACCTGAAAACATATCACACTTTTCATCATAGTGCTTTTACCAATGCATAAAATGCATGGAGAAGTCATTTCGAATGACTGGTCCTCAGTGTTGTGAGAACGATGACTGGTTAAAATTTTTGGTGGTTTCTTGTTCAGTCCATAGGCCTACATCATGTGGCAAACCGGTGAGCATGTGGCTCTATTAGTATAGGAGATACCTGAAAACATATCACACTTTTCATCATAGTGCTTTTACCAATGCATAAAATGCATGGAGAAGTCATTTCGAATGACTGGTCCTCAGTGTTGTGAGAACGATGACTGGTTAAAATTTTTGGTGGTTTCTTGTTCAGTCCATAGGCCTACATCATGTGGCAAACCGGTGAGCATGTAGCTCTATTAGTATAGGAGATACCTGAAAACATATCACACTTTTCATCATAGTGCTTTTACCAATGCATAAAATGCATGGAGAAGTCATTTAGAATGACTGGTCCTCAGTGTTGTGAGAACGATGACTGGGTTAAAATTTTTGGTGGTTTCTTGTTCAGTCCATAGGCCTACATCATGTGGCAAACCGGTGAGCATGTGGCTCTATTAGTATAGGGAGATACCTGAAAACATATCACACTTTTCATCATAGTGCTTTTACCAATGCATAAAATGCATGGAGAAGTCATTTCGAATGACTGGTCCTCAGTGTTGTGAGAACGATGACTGGTTAAAATTTTTGGTGGTTTCTTGTTCAGTCCATAGGCCTACATCATGTGGCAAATCGGTGAGCATGTGGCTCTATTAGTATAGGAGATACCTGAAAACATATCACACTTTTCATCATAGTGCTTTTACCAATGCATAAAATGCATGGAGAAGTCATTTCGAATGACTGGTCCTCAGTGTTGTGAGAACGATGACTGGTTAAAATTTTTGGTGGTTTCTTGTTCAGTCCATAGGCCTACATCATGTGGCAAACCGGTGAGCATGTGGCTCTATTAGTATAGGAGATACCTGAAAACATATCACACTTTTCATCATAGTGCTTTTACCAATGCATAAAATGCATGGAGAAGTCATTTCGAATGACTGGTCCTCAGTGTTGTGAGAACGATGACTGGTTAAAATTTTTGGTGGTTTCTTGTTCAGTCCATAGGCCTACATCGTGTGGCAAACCGATGAGCATGTGGCTCTATTAGTATAGGAGATACCTGAAAACATATCACACTTTTCATCATAGTGGCTTTTACCAATGCATAAAATGCATGGAGAAGTCATTCGAATGACTGGTCCTCAGTGTTGTGAGAACGATGACTGGTTAAAATTTTTGGTGGTTTCTTGTTCAGTCATAGGCCTACATCATGTGGCAAACCGGTGAGCATGTGGCTCTATTAGTATAGGAGATACCTGAAAACATATCACACTTTTCATCATAGTGCTTTTACCAATGCATAAAATGCATGGAGAAGTCATTTCGAATGACTGGTCCTCAGTGTTGTGAGAACGATGACTGGTTAAAATTTTTGGTGGTTTCTTGTTCAGTCCATAGGCCTACATCATGTGGCAAACCGGTGAGCATGTGGCTCTATTAGTATAGGAGATACCTGAAAACATATCACACTTTTCATCATAGTGCTTTTACCAATGCATAAAATGCATGGAGAAGTCATTTCGAATGACTGGTCCTCAGTGTTGTGAGAACGATGACTGGTTAAAATTTTTGGTGGTTTCTTGTTCAGTCCATAGAGCCTACATCATGTGGCAAACCGGTGAGCATGTGGCTCTATTAGTATAGGAGATACCTGAAAACATATCACACTTTTCATCATAGTGCTTTTACCAATGCATAAAATGCATGGAGAAGTCATTTCGAATGACTGGTCCTCAGTGTTGTGAGAACGATGACTGGTTAAAATTTTTGGTGGTTTCTTGTTCAGTCCATAGGCCTACATCATGTGGCAAACCGGTGAGCATGTGGCTCTATTAGTATAGGAGATACCTGAAAACATATCACACTTTTCATCATAGTGCTTTTACCAATGCATAAAATGCATGGAGAAGTCATTTCGAATGACTGGTCCTCAGTGTTGTGAGAACGATGACTGGTTAAAATTTTTGGTGGTTTCTTGTTCAGTCCATAGGCCTACATCATGTGGCAAACCGGTGAGCATGTGGCTCTATTAGTATAGGAGATACCTGAAAACATATCACACTTTTCATCATAGTGCTTTTACCAATGCATAAAATGCATGGAGAAGTCATTTCGAATGACTGGTCCTCAGTGTTGTGAGAATGATGACTGGTTAAAAGTTTTGGTGGTTTCTTGTTCAGTCCATAGGCCTACATCATGTGGCAAACCGGTGAGCATGTGGCTCTATTAGTATAGGAGATACCTGAAAACATATCACACTTTTCATCAAAGTGCTTTTACCAATGCATAAAATGCATGGAGAAGTAATTTCGAATGACTGGTCCTCAGTGTTGTGAGAACGATGACTGGTTAAAAGTTTTGGTGGTTTCTTGTTCAGTCCATAGGCCTACATCATGTGGCAAACCGGTGAGCATGTAGCTCTATTAGTATAGGAGATACCTGAAAACATATCACACTTTTCATCATAGTGCTTTTACCAATGCATAAAATTCATGGAGAAGTCATTTCGAATGACTGGTCCTCAGTGTTGTGAGAACGATGACTGGTTAAAATTTTTGGTGGTTTCTTGTTCAGTCCATAGGCCTACATCATGTGGCAAACCGGTGAGCATGTGGCTCTATTAGTATAGGAGATACCTGAAAACATATCACACTTTTCATCATAGTGCTTTTACCAATGCATAAAATGCATGGAGAAGTCATTTCGAATGACTGGTCCTCAGTGTTGTGAGAACGATGACTGGTTAAAATTTTTGGTGGTTTCTTGTTCAGTCCATAGGCCTACATCGTGTGGCAAACCGGTGAGCATGTGGCTCTATTAGTATAGGAGATACCTGAAAACATATCACACTTTTCATCATAGTGCTTTTACCAATGCATAAAATGCATGGAGAAGTCATTTCGAATGACTGGTCCTCAGTGTTGTGAGAACAATGACTGGTTAAAATTTTTGGTGGTTTCTTGTTCAGTCCATAGGCCTACATCATGTGGCAAACCGGTGAGCATGTAGCTCTATTAGTATAGGAGATACCTGAAAACATATCACACTTTTCATCATAGTGCTTTTACCAATGCATAAAATGCATGGAGAAGTCATTTCGAATGACTGGTCCTCAGTGTTGTGAGAACGATGACTGGTTAAAATTTTTGGTGGTTTCTTGTTCAGTCCATAGGCCTACATCATGTGGCAAACCGGTGAGCATGTGGCTCTATTAGTATAGGAGATACCTGAAAACATATCACACTTTTCATCATAGTGCTTTTACCAATGCATAAAATGCATGGAGAAGTCATTTCGAATGACTGGTCCTCAGTGTTGTGAGAACGATGACTGGTTAAAATTTTTGGTGGTTTCTTGTTCAGTCCATAGGCCTACATCATGTGGCAAACCGGTGAGCATGTGGCTCTATTAGTATAGGAGATACCTGAAAACATATCACACTTTTCATCATAGTGCTTTTACCAATGCATAAAATGCATGGAGAAGTCATTTCGAATGACTGGTCCTCAGTGTTGTGAGAACGATGACTGGTTAAAATTTTTGGTGGTTTCTTGTTCAGTCCATAGGCCTACATCATGTGGCAAACCGGTGAGCATGTGGCTCTATTAGTATAGGAGATACCTGAAAACATATCACACTTTTCATCATAGTGCTTTTACCAATGCATAAAATGCATGGAGAAGTCATTTCGAATGACTGGTCCTCAGTGTTGTGAGAACGATGACTGGTTAAAATTTTTGGTGGTTTCTTGTTCAGTCCATAGGCCTACATCATGTGGCAAACCGGTGAGCATGTGGCTCTATTAGTATAGGAGATACCTGAAAACATATCACACTTTTCATCATAGTGCTTTTACCAATGCATAAAATGCATGGAGAAGTCATTTCGAATGACTGGTCCTCAGTGTTGTGAGAACGATGACTGGTTAAAATTTTTGGTGGTTTCTTGTTCAGTCCATAGGCCTACATCATGTGGCAAACCGGTGAGCATGTGGCTCTATTAGTATAGGAGATACCTGAAAACATATCACACTTTTCATCACATAGTGCTTTTACCAATGCATAAAATGCATGGAGAAGTCATTTCGAATGACTGGTCCTCAGTGTTGTGAGAACGATGACTGGTTAAAATTTTTGGTGGTTTCTTGTTCAGTCCATAGGCCTACATCATGTGGCAAACCGGTGAGCATGTGGCTCTATTAGTATAGGAGATACCTGAAAACATATCACACTTTTCATCACAGTGCTTTTACCAATGCATAAAAATGCATGGAGAAGTCATTTCGAATGACTGGTCCTCAGTGTTGTGAGAACGATGACTGGTTAAAATTTTTGGTGGTTTCTTGTTCAGTCCATAGGCCTACATCATGTGGCAAACCGGTGAGCATGTGGCTCTATTAGTATAGGAGATACCTGAAAACATATCACACTTTTCATCATAGTGCTTTTACCAATGCATAAAATGCATGGAGAAGTCATTTCGAATGACTGGTCCTCAGTGTTGTGAGAACGATGACTGGTTAAAATTTTTTGGTGGTTTCTTGTTCAGTCTATAGGCCTACATCATGTGTCAAACCAGTGAGCATGTGGCTCTATTAGTATAGGAGATACCTGAAAACATATCACACTTTTCATCATAGTGCTTTTACCAATGCATAAAATGCATGGAGAAGTCATTTCGAATGACTGGTCCTCAGTGTTGTGAGAACGATAACTGGTTTAAAATTTTTTGGTGGTTTCTTGTTCAGTCCATAGGCCTACATCATGTGGCAAAACCGGTGAGCATGTGGCTCTATTAGTATAGGAGATACCTGAAAACATATCACACTTTTCATCATAGTGCTTTTACCAATGCATAAAATGCATGGAGAAGTCATTTCGAATGACTGGTCCTCAGTGTTGTGAGAAACGATGACTGGTTAAAATTTTTGGTGGTTTCTTGTTCAGTCCATAGGCCTACATCATGTGGCAAACCGGTGAGCATGTGGCTCTATTAGTATAGGAGATACCTGAAAACATATCACACTTTTCATCACAGTGCTTTTACCAATGCATAAAATGCATGGAGAAGTCATTTCGAATGACTGGTCCTCAGTGTTGTGAGAAACGATGACTGGTTAAAATTTTTGGTGGTTTCTTGTTCAGTCCATAGGCCTACATCATGTGGCAAACCGGTGAGCATGTGGCTCTATTAGTATAGGAGATACCTGAAAAACATATCACACTTTTCATCATAGTGCTTTTACCAATGCATAAAATGCATGGAGAAAGTCATTTCGAATGACTGGTCCTCAGTGTTGTGAGAACGATGACTGGTTAAAATTTTTGGTGGTTTTCTTGTTCAGTCTATAGGCCTACATCATGTGTCAAACCAGTGAGCATGTGGCTCTATTAGTATAGGAGATACCTGAAAAACATATCACACTTTTCATCATAGTGCTTTTACCAATGCATAAAATGCATGGAGAAGTCATTTCGAATGACTGGTCCTCAGTGTTGTGAGAATGATGACTGGTTAAAATTTTTGGTGGTTTCTTGTTCAGTCCATAGGCCTACATCATGTGGCAAACCGGTGAGCATGTGGCTCTATTAGTATAGGAGATACCTGAAAAACATATCACACTTTTCATCATATTGCTTTTACCAATGCATAAAATGCATGGAGAAGTCATTTCGAATGACTGGTCCTCAGTGTTGTGAGAACGATAACTGGTTAAAATTTTTGGTGGTTTTCTTGTTCAGTCCATAGGCCTACATCATGTGGCAAACCGGTGAGCATGTGGCTCTATTAGTATAGGAGATACCTGAAAACATATCACACTTTTCATCATAGTGCTTTTACCAATGCATAAAATGCATGGAGAAGTCATTTCGAATGACTGGTCCCCTCAGTGTTGTGAGAACGATGACTGGTTAAAATTTTTGGTGGTTTCTTGTTCAGTCCATAGGCCTACATCATGTGGCAAACCGGTGAGCATGTGGCTCTATTAGTATAGGAGATACCTGAAAACATATCACACTTTTCATCATAGTGCTTTTACCAATGCATAAAATGCATGGAGAAGTCATTTCGAATGACTGGTCCCTCAGTGTTGTGAGAACGATGACTGGTTAAAATTTTTGGTGGTTTCTTGTTCAGTCCATAGGCCTACATCATGTGGCAAAACCGGTGAGGCATGTGGCTCTATTAGTATAGGAGATACCTGAAAACATATCACACTTTTCATCATAGTGCTTTTACCAATGCATAAAATGCATGGAGAAGTCATTTCGAATGACTGGTCCTCAGTGTTGTGAGAACGATGACTGGTTAAAATTTTTGGTGGTTTCTTGTTCAGTCCATAGGCCTACATCATGTGGCAAACCGGTGAGCATGTGGCTCTATTAGTATAGGAGATACCTGAAAACATATCACACTTTTCATCATAGTGCTTTTACCAATGCATAAAATGCATGGAGAAGTCATTTCGAATGACTGGTCCTCAGTGCTGTGAGAACGATGACTGGTTAAAATTTTTGTTGGTTTCTTGTTCAGTCCATAGGCCTACATCATGTGGCAAACCGGTGAGCATGTGGCTCTATTAGTATAGGAGATACCTGAAAAACATATCACACTTTTCATCATAGTGCTTTTACCAATGCATAAAATGCATGGAGAAGTCATTTCGAATGACTGGTCCTCAGTGTTGTGAGAACGATGACTGGTTAAAATTTTTGGTGGGTTTCTTGTTCAGTCCATAGGCCTACATCATGTGGCAAAACCGGTGAGCAATGTGGCTCTATTAGTATAGGAGATACCTGAAAACATATCACACTTTTCATCATAGTGCTTTTACCAATGCATAAAATGCATGGAGAAGTCATTTCGAATGACTGGTCCTCAGTGTTGTGAGAACGATGACTGGTTAAAACTTTTGGTGGTTTCTTGTTCAGTCCATAGGCCTACATCATGTGGCAAACCGGTGAGCATGTGGCTCTATTAGTATAGGAGATACCTGAAAACATATCACACTTTTCATCATAGTGCTTTTACCAATGCATAAAATGCATGGAGAAGTCATTTCGAATGACTGGTCCTCAGTGTTGTGAGAACGATGACTGGTTAAAAATTTTTGGTGGTTTCTTGTTCAGTCCCATAGGCCTACATCATGTGGCAAAACCGGTGAGCATGTGGCTCTATTAGTATAGGAGATACCTGAAAAACATATCACACTTTTCATCATAGTGCTTTTACCAATGCATAAAATGCATGGAGAAGTCATTTCGAATGACTGGTCCTCAGTGTTGTGAGAACGATGACTGGTTAAAATTTTTGGTGGTTTCTTGTTCAGTCCATAGGCCTACATCATGTGGCAAACCGGTGAGCATGTGGCTCTATTAGTATAGGAGATACCTGAAAAAACATATCACACTTTTTCATCATAGTGCTTTTACCAATGCATAAAATGCATGGAGAAGTCATTTCGAATGACTGGTCCTCAGTGTTGTGAGAACGATGACTGGTTAAAATTTTTGGTGGTTTCTTGTTCAGTCCATAGGCCTACATCATGTGGCAAACCGGTGAGCATGTGGCTCTATTAGTATAGGAGATACCTGAAAACATATCACACTTTTCATCATAGTGCTTTTACCAATGCATAAAATTCATGGAGAAGTCATTTCGAATGACTGGTCCTCAGTGTTGTGAGAACGATGACTGGTTAAAATTTTTGGTGGTTTCTTGTTCAGTCCATAGGCCTACATCATGTGGCAAAACCGGTGAGCATGTGGCTCTATTAGTATAGGAGATACCTGAAAAACATATCACACTTTTCATCATAGTGCTTTTACCAATGCATAAAATGCATGGAGAAGTCATTTCGAATGGACTGGTCCTCAGTGTTGTGAGAACGATGACTGGTTAAAATTTTTGGTGGTTTCTTGTTCAGTCCATAGGCCCTACATCATGTGGCAAACCGGTGAGCATGTGGCTCTATTAGTATAGGAGATACCTGAAAACATATCACACTTTTCATCATAGTGCTTTTTACCAATGCATAAAATGCATGGAGAAGTCATTTCGAATGACTGGTCCTCAGTGTTGTGAGAACGATGGACTGGTTAAAATTTTTGGTGGTTTCTTGTTCAGTCCATAGGCCTACATCATGTGGCAAACCGGTGAGCATGTGGCTCTATTAGTATAGGAGATACCTGAAAACATATCACACTTTTCATCATAGTGCTTTTACAATGCATAAAATGCATGGAGAAGTAATTTCGAATGAATGGTCCTCAGTGTTGTGAGAATGATGGACTGGTTAAAATTTTTGGTGGTTTCTTGTTCAGTCCATAGGCCTACATCATGTGGCAAACCGGTGATGCAAGTGGCTCTATTAGTATAGGAGATACCTGAAAACATATCACACTTTTCATCATAGTGCCTTTTACCAATGCATAAAAATGCATGGAGAAGTCATTTCGAATGACTGGTCCTCAGTGTTGTGAGAACGATGACTGGTTAAAATTTTTGGTGGTTTCTTGTTCAGTCCATAGGCCTACATCATGTGGCAAACCGGTGAGCATGTGGCTCTATTAGTATAGGAGATACCTGAAAACATATCACACTTTTCATCATAGTGCTTTTACCAATGCATAAAATGCATGGAGAAGTCATTTCGAATGACTGGTCCTCAGTGTTGTGAGAACGATGACTGGTTAAAATTTTTGGTGGTTTCTTGTTCAGGTCCCATAGGCCTACATCATGTGGCAAACCGGTGAGCATGTGGCTCTATTAGTATAGGAGATACCTGAAAACATATCACACTTTTCATCATAGTGCTTTTACCAATGCATAAAATGCATGGAGAAGTCATTTCGAATGACTGGTCCTCAGTGTTGTGAGAACGATGACTGGTTAAAATTTTTGGTGGTTTCTTGTTCAGTCCATAGGCCTACATCATGTGGCAAACCGGTGAGCATGTGGCTCTACCAGTATAGGAGATACCTGAAAACATATCACACTTTTCATCATAGTGCTTTTACCAATGCATAAAATGCATGGAGAAGTCATTTCGAATGACTGGTCCTCAGTGTTGTGAGAACGATGACTGGTTAAAATTTTTTGGTGGTTTCTTGTTCAGTCCATAGGCCTACATCATGTGGCAAAACCGGTGAGCATGTGGCTCTATTAGTATAGGAGATACCTGAAAACATATCACACTTTTCATCATAGTGCTTTTACCAATGCATAAAATGCATGGAGAAGTCATTTCGAATGACTGGTCCTCAGTGTTGTGAGAACGATGACTGGTTAAAATTTTTGGTGGTTTCTTGTTCAGTCCATAGGCCTACATCATGTGGCAAACCGGTGAGCATGTGGCTCTACCAGTATAGGAGATACCTGAAAACATATCACACTTTTCATCATAGTGCTTTTACCAATGCATAAAATGCATGGAGAAGTCATTTCGAATGGACTGGTCCTCAGTGTTGTGAGAACGATGACTGGTTAAAATTTTTGGTGGTTTCTTGTTCAGTCCATAGGCCTACATCATGTGGCAAACCGGTGAGCATGTGGCTCTATTAGTATTGGAGATACCTGAAAACATATCACACTTTTCATCATAGTGCTTTTACCAATGCATAAAAATGCATGGAGAAGTCATTTTCGAATGACTGGTCCTCAGTGTTGTGAGAACGATGACTGGTTAAAATTTTTGGTGGTTTTCTTGTTCAGTCCATAGGCCTACATCATGTGGCAAACCGGTGAGCATGTGGCTCTATTAGTATAGGAGATACCTGAAAACATATCACACTTTTCATCATAGTGCTTTTACCAATGCATAAAATGCATGGAGAAGTCATTTCGAATG
Organism: Ranitomeya imitator; assembly: GCF_032444005.1. Taxonomy (NCBI): domain Eukaryota; kingdom Metazoa; phylum Chordata; class Amphibia; order Anura; family Dendrobatidae; genus Ranitomeya; species Ranitomeya imitator. The sequence goes on from NW_027194496.1 coordinate 118,632, forward strand.
ACTGGTCCTCAGTGTTGTGAGAACGATAACTGGTTAAAATTTTTGGTGGTTTCTTGTTCAGTCCATAGGCCTACATCATGTGGCAAAACCGGTGAGCATGTGGCTCTATTAGTATAGGAGATACCTGAAAACATATCACACTTTTCATCATAGTGCTTTTACCAATGCATAAAATGCATGGAGAAGTCATTTCGAATGACTGGTCCTCAGTGTTGTGAGAACGATGACTGGTTAAAATTTTTGGTGGTTTCTTGTTCAGTCCATAGGCCTACATCATGTGGCAAACCGGTGAGCATGTGGCTCTATTAGTATAGGAGATACCTGAAAACATATCACACTTTTCATCACAGTGCTTTTACCAATGCATAAAATGCATGGAGAAGTCATTTCGAATGACTGGTCCTCAGTGTTGTGAGAACGATGACTGGTTAAAAATTTTTGGTGGTTTCTTGTTCAGTCCATAGGCCTACATCATGTGGCAAACCGGTGAGCATGTGGCTCTATTAGTATAGGAGATACCTGAAAACATATCACACTTTTCATCATAGTGCTTTTACCAATGCATAAAATGCATGGAGAAGTCATTTCGAATGACTGGTCCTCAGTGTTGTGAGAACGATGACTGGTTAAAATTTTTTGGTGGTTTCTTGTTCAGTCTATAGGCCTACATCATGTGTCCAAACCAGTGAGCATGTTGGCTCTATTAGTATAGGAGATACCTGAAAAACATATCACACTTTTCATCATAGTGCTTTTACCAATGCATAAAATGCATGGAGAAGTCATTTCGAATGACTGGTCCTCAGTGTTGTGAGAACGATAACTGGTTAAAATTTTTGGTGGTTTCTTGTTCAGTCCATAGGCCTACATCATGTGGCAAACCGGTGAGCATGTGGCTCTATTAGTATAGGAGATACCTGAAAACATATCACACTTTTCATCATAGTGCTTTTACCAATGCATAAAATGCATGGAGAAGTCATTTCGAATGACTGGTCCTCAGTGTTGTGAGAACGATGACTGGTTAAAATTTTTGGTGGTTTCTTGTTCAGTCCATAGGCCTACATCATGTGGCAAACCGGTGAGCATGTGGCTCTATTAGTATAGGAGATACCTGAAAACATATCAACACTTTTCATCACAGTGCTTTTACCAATCGTTGAGCATGTGGCTCTATTAGTATAGGAGATACCTGAAAACATATCACACTTTTCATCATAGTGCTTTTACCAATGCATAAAATGCATGGAGAAGTCATTTCGAATGACTGGTCCTAGTGTTGTGAGAACGATGACTGGTTAAAATTTTTGGTGGTTTCTTGTTCAGTCCATAGGCCTACATCATGTGGCAAACGCGTGAGCATGTGGCTCTATTAGTATAGGAGATACCTGAAAACATATCACACTTTTCATCATAGTGCTTTTACCAATGCATAAAATGCATGGAGAAGTCATTTCGAATGACTGATCCTCAGTGTTGTGAGAACGATGACTGGTTAAAATTTTTGGTGGTTTCTTGTTCAGTCCATAGGCCTACATCATGTGGCAAACCGGTGAGCATGTGGCTCTATTAGTATAGGAGATACCTGAAAACATATCACACTTTTCATCATAGTGCTTTTACCAATGCATAAAATGCATGGAGAAGTCATTTCGAATGACTGGTCCTCAGTGTTGTGAGAACGATGACTGGTTAAAATTTTTGGTGGTTTCTTGTTCAGTCCATAGGGCCTACATCATGTGGCAAACCGGTGAGCATGTGGCTCTATTAGTATAGGAGATACCTGAAAACATATCACACTTTTCATCATAGTGCTTTTACCAATGCATAAAATGCATGGAGAAGTCATTCGAATGACTGGTCCTCAGTGTTGTGAGAACGATGACTGGTTAAAATTTTTGGTGGTTTCTTGTTCAGTCCATAGGCCTACATCATGTGGCAAACCGGTGAGCATGTGGCTCTATTAGTATAGGAGATACCTGAAAACATATCACACTTTTCATCATAGTGCTTTTACCAATGCATAAAATGCATGGAGAAGTCATTTCGAATGACTGGTCCTCAGTGTTGTGAGAACGATGACTGGTTAAAATTTTTGGTGGTTTCTTGTTCAGTCCATAGGCCTACATCATGTGGCAAACCGGTGAGCATGTGGCTCTATTAGTATAGGAGATACCTGAAAACATATCACACTTTTCATCATAGTGCTTTTACCAATGCATAAAATGCATGGAGAAGTCATTTCGAATGACTGTCCTCAGTGTTGTGAGAACGATGACTGGTTAAAATTTTTGGTGGTTTCTTGTTCAGTCCATAGGCCTACATCATGTGGCAAACCGGTGAGCATGTGGCTCTATTAGTATAGGAGATACCTGAAAACATATCACACTTTTCATCATAGTGCTTTTACCAATGCATAAAATGCATGGAGAAGTCATTTCGAATGACTGGTCCTCAGTGTTGTGAGAACGATGACTGGTTAAAATTTTTGGTGGTTTCTTGTTCAGTCCATAGGCCTACATCATGTGGCAAACCGGTGAGCATGTGGCTCTATTAGTATAGGAGATACCTGAAAACATATCACACTTTTCATCATAGTGCTTTTACCAATGCATAAAATGCATGGAGAAGTCATTTCGAATGACTGGTCCTCAGTGTTGTGAGAACGATGACTGGTTAAAATTTTTGGTGGTTTCTTGTTCAGTCCATAGGCCTACATCATGTGGCAAACCGGTGAGCATGTGGCTCTATTAGTATAGGAGATACCTGAAAACATATCACACTTTTCATCATAGTGCTTTTACCAATGCATAAAATGCATGGAGAAGTCATTTCGAATGACTGGTCCTCAGTGTTGTGAGAACGATGACTGGTTAAAATTTTTGGTGGTTTCTTGTTCAGTCCATAGGCCTACATCATGTGGCAAACCGGTGAGCATGTGGCTCTATTAGTATAGGAGATACCTGAAAACATATCACACTTTTCATCATAGTGCTTTTACCAATGCATAAAATGCATGGAGAAGTCATTTCGAATGACTGGTCCTCAGTGTTGTGAGAACGATGACTGGTTAAAATTTTTGGTGGTTTCTTGTTCAGTCCATAGGCCTACATCATGTGGCAAACCGGTGAGCATGTGGCTCTATTAGTATAGGAGATACCTGAAAACATATCACACTTTTCATCATAGTGCTTTTACCAATGCATAAAATGCATGGAGAAGTCATTTCGAATGACTGGTCCTCAGTGTTGTGAGAACGATGACTGGTTAAAATTTTTGGTGGTTTCTTGTTCAGTCCATAGGCCTACATCATGTGGCAAACCGGTGAGCATGTGGCTCTATTAGTATAGGAGATACCTGAAAACATATCACACTTTTCATCATAGTGCTTTTACCAATGCATAAAATGCATGGAGAAGTCATTTCGAATGACTGGTCCTCAGTGTTGTGAGAACGATGACTGGTTAAAATTTTTGGTGGTTTCTTGTTCAGTCCATAGGCCTACATCATGTGGCAAACCGGTGAGCATGTGGCTCTATTAGTATAGGAGATACCTGAAAACATATCACACTTTTCATCATAGTGCTTTTACCAATGCATAAAATGCATGGAGAAGTCATTTCGAATGACTGGTCCTCAGTGTTGTGAGAACGATGACTGGTTAAAATTTTTGGTGGTTTCTTGTTCAGTCCATAGGCCTACATCATGTGGCAAACCGGTGAGCATGTGGCTCTATTAGTATAGGAGATACCTGAAAACATATCACACTTTTCATCATAGTGCTTTTACCAATGCATAAAATGCATGGAGAAGTCATTTCGAATGACTGGTCCTCAGTGTTGTGAGAACGATGACTGGTTAAAATTTTTGGTGGTTTCTTGTTCAGTCCATAGGCCTACATCATGTGGCAAACCGGTGAGCATGTGGCTCTATTAGTATAGGAGATACCTGAAAACATATCACACTTTTCATCATAGTGCTTTTACCAATGCATAAAATGCATGGAGAAGTCATTTCGAATGACTGGTCCTCAGTGTTGTGAGAACGATGACTGGTTAAAATTTTTGGTGGTTTCTTGTTCAGTCCATAGGCCTACATCATGTGGCAAACCGGTGAGCATGTGGCTCTATTAGTATAGGAGATACCTGAAAACATATCACACTTTTCATCATAGTGCTTTTACCAATGCATAAAATGCATGGAGAAGTCATTTCGAATGACTGGTCCTCAGTGTTGTGAGAACGATGACTGGTTAAAATTTTTGGTGGTTTCTTGTTCAGTCCATAGGCCTACATCATGTGGCAAACCGGTGAGCATGTGGCTCTATTAGTATAGGAGATACCTGAAAACATATCACACTTTTCATCATAGTGCTTTTACCAATGCATAAAATGCATGGAGAAGTCATTTCGAATGACTGGTCCTCAGTGTTGTGAGAACGATGACTGGTTAAAATTTTTGGTGGTTTCTTGTTCAGTCCATAGGCCTACATCATGTGGCAAACCGGTGAGCATGTGGCTCTATTAGTATAGGAGATACCTGAAAACATATCACACTTTTCATCATAGTGCTTTTACCAATGCATAAAATGCATGGAGAAGTCATTTCGAATGACTGGTCCTCAGTGTTGTGAGAACGATGACTGGTTAAAATTTTTGGTGGTTTCTTGTTCAGTCCATAGGCCTACATCATGTGGCAAACCGGTGAGCATGTGGCTCTATTAGTATAGGAGATACCTGAAAACATATCACACTTTTCATCATAGTGCTTTTACCAATGCATAAAATGCATGGAGAAGTCATTTCGAATGACTGGTCCTCAGTGTTGTGAGAACGATGACTGGTTAAAATTTTTGGTGGTTTCTTGTTCAGTCCATAGGCCTACATCATGTGGCAAACCGGTGAGCATGTGGCTCTATTAGTATAGGAGATACCTGAAAACATATCACACTTTTCATCATAGTGCTTTTACCAATGCATAAAATGCATGGAGAAGTCATTTCGAATGACTGGTCCTCAGTGTTGTGAGAACGATGACTGGTTAAAATTTTTGGTGGTTTCTTGTTCAGTCCATAGGCCTACATCATGTGGCAAACCGGTGAGCATGTGGCTCTATTAGTATAGGAGATACCTGAAAACATATCACACTTTTCATCATAGTGCTTTTACCAATGCATAAAATGCATGGAGAAGTCATTTCGAATGACTGGTCCTCAGTGTTGTGAGAACGATGACTGGTTAAAATTTTTGGTGGTTTCTTGTTCAGTCCATAGGCCTACATCATGTGGCAAACCGGTGAGCATGTGGCTCTATTAGTATAGGAGATACCTGAAAACATATCACACTTTTCATCATAGTGCTTTTACCAATGCATAAAATGCATGGAGAAGTCATTTCGAATGACTGGTCCTCAGTGTTGTGAGAACGATGACTGGTTAAAATTTTTGGTGGTTTCTTGTTCAGTCCATAGGCCTACATCATGTGGCAAACCGGTGAGCATGTGGCTCTATTAGTATAGGAGATACCTGAAAACATATCACACTTTTCATCATAGTGCTTTTACCAATGCATAAAATGCATGGAGAAGTCATTTCGAATGACTGGTCCTCAGTGTTGTGAGAACGATGACTGGTTAAAATTTTTGGTGGTTTCTTGTTCAGTCCATAGGCCTACATCATGTGGCAAACCGGTGAGCATGTGGCTCTATTAGTATAGGAGATACCTGAAAACATATCACACTTTTCATCATAGTGCTTTTACCAATGCATAAAATGCATGGAGAAGTCATTTCGAATGACTGGTCCTCAGTGTTGTGAGAACGATGACTGGTTAAAATTTTTGGTGGTTTCTTGTTCAGTCCATAGGCCTACATCATGTGGCAAACCGGTGAGCATGTGGCTCTATTAGTATAGGAGATACCTGAAAACATATCACACTTTTCATCATAGTGCTTTTACCAATGCATAAAATGCATGGAGAAGTCATTTCGAATGACTGGTCCTCAGTGTTGTGAGAACGATGACTGGTTAAAATTTTTGGTGGTTTCTTGTTCAGTCCATAGGCCTACATCATGTGGCAAACCGGTGAGCATGTGGCTCTATTAGTATAAACATATCACACTTTTCATCATAGTGCTTTTACCAATGCATAAAATGCATGGAGAAGTCATTTCGAATGACTGGTCCTCAGTGTTGTGAGAACGATGACTGGTTAAAATTTTAGTGGTTTCTTGTTCAGTCCATAGACCTACATCATGTGGAAAACCGGCGAGCATGTGGCTCTATTAGTATAGGAGATACCTGAAAACATATCACACTTTTCATCATAGTGCTTTTACCAATGCATAAAATGCATGGAGAAGTCATTTCGAATGACTGGTCCTCAGTGTTGTGAGAACGATGACTGGTTAAAATTTTTGGTGGTTTCTTGTTCAGTCCATAGGCCTACATCATGTGGCAAACCGGTGAGCATGTGGCTCTATTAGTATAGGAGATACCTGAAAACATATCACACTTTTCATCATAGTGCTTTTACCAATGCATAAAATGCATGGAGAAGTCATTTCGAATGACTGGTCCTCAGTGTTGTGAGAACGATGACTGGTTAAAATTTTTTGGTGGTTTCTTGTTCAGTCCATAGGCCTACATCATGTGGCAAACCGGTGAGCATGTGGCTCTATTAGTATAGGAGATACCTGAAAACATATCACACTTTTCATCATAGTGCTTTTACCAATGCATAAAATGCATGGAGAAGTCATTTCGAATGACTGGTCCTCAGTGTTGTGAGAACGATGACTGGTTAAAATTTTTGGTGGTTTCTTGTTCAGTCCATAGGCCTACATCATGTGGCAAACCGGTGAGCATGTGGCTCTATTAGTATAGGAGATACCTGAAAACATATCACACTTTTCATCATAGTGCTTTTACCAATGCATAAAATGCATGGAGAAGTCATTTCGAATGACTGGTCCTCAGTGTTGTGAGAACGATGACTGTGTTAAAATTTTTGGTGGTTTCTTGTTCAGTCCATAGGCCTACATCATGTGGCAAACCGGTGAGCATGTGGCTCTATTAGTATAGGAGATACCTGAAAACATATCACACTTTTCATCATAGTGCTTTTACCAATGCATAAAATGCATGGAGAAGTCATTTCGAATGACTGGTCCTCAGTGTTGTGAGAACGATGACTGGTTAAAATTTTTGGTGGTTTCTTGTTCAGTCCATAGGCCTACATCATGTGTCAAACCGGTGAGCATGTGGCTCTATTAGTATAGGAGATACCTGAAAACATATCACACTTTTCATCATAGTGCTTTTACCAATGCATAAAATGCATGGAGAAGTCATTTCGAATGACTGGTCCTCAGTGTTGTGAGAACGATGACTGGTTAAAATTTTTGGTGGTTTCTTGTTCAGTCCATAGGCCTACATCATGTGTCAAACCGGTGAGCATGTGGCTCTATTAGTATAGGAGATACCTGAAAACATATCACACTTTTCATCATAGTGCTTTTACCAATGCATAAAATGCATGGAGAAGTCATTTCGAATGACTGGTCCTCAGTGTTGTGAGAACGATGACTGGTTAAAATTTTTGGTGGTTTCTTGTTCAGTCCATAGGCCTACATCATGTGGCAAACCGGTGAGCATGTGGCTCTATTAGTATAGGAGATACCTGAAAACATATCACACTTTTCATCATAGTGCTTTTACCAATGCATAAAATGCATGGAGAAGTCATTTCGAATGACTGGTCCTCAGTGTTGTGAGAACGATGACTGGTTAAAATTTTTGGTGTTTCTTGTTCAGTCCATAGGCCTACATCATGTGGCAAACCGGTGAGCATGTGGCTCTATTAGTATAGGAGATACCTGAAAACATATCACACTTTTCATCATAGTGCTTTTACCAATGCATAAAATGCATGGAGAAGTCATTTCGAATGACTGGTCCTCAGTGTTGTGAGAACGATGACTGGTTAAAATTTTTGGTGGTTTCTTGTTCAGTCCATAGGCCTACATCATGTGGCAAACCGGTGAGCATGTGGCTCTATTAGTATAGGAGATACCTGAAAACATATCACACTTTTCATCATAGTGCTTTTACCAATGCATAAAATGCATGGAGAAGTCATTTCGAATGACTGGTCCTCAGTGTTGTGAGAACGATGACTGGTTAAAATTTTTGGTGGTTTCTTGTTCAGTCCATAGGCCTACATCATGTGGCAAACCGGTGAGCATGTGGCTCTATTAGTATAGGAGATACCTGAAAACATATCACACTTTTCATCATAGTGCTTTTACCAATGCATAAAATGCATGGAGAAGTCATTTCGAATGACTGGTCCTCAGTGTTGTGAGAACGATGACTGGTTAAAATTTTTGGTGGTTTCTTGTTCAGTCCATAGGCCTACATCATGTGGCAAACCGGTGAGCATGTGGCTCTATTAGTATAGGAGATACCTGAAAACATATCACACTTTTCATCATAGTGCTTTTACCAATGCATAAAATGCATGGAGAAGTCATTTCGAATGACTGGTCCTCAGTGTTGTGAGAACGATGACTGGTTAAAATTTTTGGTGGTTTCTTGTTCAGTCCATAGGCCTACATCATGTGGCAAACCGGTGAGCATGTGGCTCTATTAGTATAGGAGATACCTGAAAACATATCACACTTTTCATCATAGTGCTTTTACCAATGCATAAAATGCATGGAGAAGTCATTTCGAATGACTGGTCCTCAGTGTTGTGAGAACGATGACTGGTTAAAATTTTGGTGGTTTCTTGTTCAGTCCATAGGCCCTACATACATGTGGCAAACCGGTGAGCATGTGGCTCTATTAGTATAGGAGATACCTGAAAACATATCACACTTTTCATCATAGTGCTTTTTACCAATGCATAAAATGCATGGAGAAGTCATTTCGAATGACTGGTCCTCAGTGTTGTGAGAACGATGACTGGTTAAAATTTTTGGTGGTTTCTTGTTCAGTCCATAGCCTACATCATGTGGCAAACCGGTGAGCATGTGGCTCTATTAGTATAGGAGATACCTGAAAACATATCACACTTTTCATCATAGTGCTTTTACCAATGCATAAAATGCATGGAGAAGTCATTTCGAATGACTGGTCCTCAGTGTTGTGAGAACGATGACTGGTTAAAATTTTTGGTGGTTTCTTGTTCAGTCCATAGGCCTACATCATGTGGCAAACCGGTGAGCATGTGGCTCTATTAGTATAGGAGATACCTGAAAACATATCACACTTTTCATCATAGTGCTTTTACCAATGCATAAAATGCATGGAGAAGTCATTCGAATGACTGGTCCTCAGTGTTGTGAGAACGATGACTGGTTAAAATTTTTGGTGGTTTCTTGTTCAGTCCATAGGCCTACATCATGTGGCAAACCGGTGAGCATGTGGCTCTATTAGTATAGGAGATACCTGAAAACATATCACACTTTTCATCATAGTGCTTTTACCAATGCATAAAATGCATGGAGAAGTCATTTCGAATGACTGGTCCTCAGTGTTGTGAGAACGATGACTGGTTAAAATTTTTGGTGGTTTCTTGTTCAGTCCATAGGCCTACATCATGTGGCAAACCGGTGAGCATGTGGCTCTATTAGTATAGGAGATACCTGAAAACATATCACACTTTTCATCATAGTGCTTTTACCAATGCATAAAATGCATGGAGAAGTCATTTCGAAGTGACTGGTCCTCAGTGTTGTGAGAAACGATGACTGGTTAAAATTTTTGGTGGTTTCTTGTTCAGTCCATAGGCCTACATCATGTGGCAAACCGGTGAGCATGTGGCTCTATTAGTATAGGAGATACCTGAAAACATATCACACTTTTCATCATAGTGCTTTTACCAATGCATAAAATGCATGGAGAAGTCATTTCGAATGACTGGTCCTCAGTGTTGTGAGAACCGATGACTGGTTAAAATTTTTGGTGGTTTCTTGTTCAGTCCATAGGCCTACATCATGTGGCAAACCGGTGAGCATGTGGCTCTATTAGTATAGGAGATACCTGAAAACATATCACACTTTTCATCATAGTGCTTTTACCAATGCATAAAATGCATGGAGAAGTCATTTCGAATGACTGGTCCTCAGTGTTGTGAGAACGATGACTGGTTAAAATTTTTTGTGGTTTCTTGTTCAGTCCATAGGCCTACATCATGTGGCAAACCGGTGAGCATGTGGCTCTATTAGTATAGGAGATACCTGAAAACATATCACACTTTTCATCATAGTGCTTTTACCAATGCATAAAATGCATGGAGAAGATCATTTCGAATGACTGGTCCTCAGTGTTGTGAGAACGATGACTGGTTAAAATTTTTGGTGGTTTCTTGTTCAGTCCATAGGCCTACATCATGTGGCAAACCGGTGAGCATGTGGCTCTATTAGTATAGGAGATACCTGAAAACATATCACACTTTTCATCATAGTGCTTTTACCAATGCATAAAATGCATGGAGAAGTCATTTCGAATGACTGGTCCTCAGTGTTGTGAGAACGATGACTGGTTAAAATTTTTGGTGGTTTCTTGTTCAGTCATAGGCCTACATCATGTGGCAAACCGGTGAGCATGTGGCTCTATTAGTATAGGAGATACCCTGAAAACATATCACACTTTTCATCATAGTGCTTTTACAATGCATAAAATGCATGGAGAAGTCATTTCGAATGACTGGTCCTCAGTGTTGTGAGAACGATGACTGGTTAAAATTTTTGGTGGTTTCTTGTTCAGTCCATAGGCCTACATCATGTGGCAAACCGCTGAGCATGTGGCTCTATTAGTATAGGAGATACCTGAAAACATATCACACTTTTCATCATAGTGCTTTTACCAATGCATAAAATGCATGGAGAAGTCATTTCGAATGACTGGTCCCTCAGTGTTGTGAGAACGATGACTGGTTAAAATTTTTGGTGGTTTCTTGTTCAGTCCATAGGCCTACATCATGTGCAAACCGGTGAGCATGTGGCTCTATTAGTATAGGAGATACCTGAAAACATATCACACTTTTCATCATAGTGCTTTTACCAATGCATAAAATGCATGGAGAAGTCATTTCGAATGACTGGTCCTCAGTGTTGTGAGAACGATGACTGGTTAAAATTTTTGGTGGTTTCTTGTTCAGTCCATAGGCCTACATCATGTGGCAAACCGGGTGAGCATGTGGCTCTATTAGTATAGGAGATACCTGAAAACATATCACACTTTTCATCATAGTGCTTTTACCAATGCATAAAATGCATGGAGAAGTCATTTCGAATGACTGGTCCTCAGTGTTGTAGAGAACGATGACTGGTTAAAATTTTTAGTGGTTTCTTGTTCAGTCCATAGGCCTACATCATGTGGCAAACGCGTGAGCATGTGGCTCTATTAGTATAGGAGATACCTGAAAACATATCACACTTTTCATCATAGTGCTTTTACCAATGCATAAAATGCATGGAGAAGTCATTTCGAATGACTGGTCCTCAGTGTTGTGAGAACGATGACTGGTTAAAATTTTTGGTGGTTTCTTGTTCAGTCCATAGGCCTACATCATGTGGCAAACCGGTGTGAGCATGTGGCTCTATTAGTATAGGAGATACCTGAAAACATATCACACTTTTCATCATAGTGCTTTTACCAATGCATAAAATGCATGGAGAAGTCATTTCGAATGACTGGTCCTCAGTGTTGTGAGAACGATGACTGGTTAAAATTTTTGGTGGTTTCTTGTTCAGTCCATAGGCCTACATCATGTGGCAAACCGGTGAGCATGTGGCTCTATTAGTATAGGAGATACCTGAAAACATATCACACTTTTCATCATAGTGCTTTTACCAATGCATAAAATGCATGGAGAAGTCATTTCGAATGACTGGTCCTCAGTGTTGTGAGAACGATGACTGGTTAAAATTTTTGGTGGTTTCTTGTTCAGTCCATAGGCCTACATCATGTGGCAAAACGCGGTGAGCATGTGGCTCTATTAGTATAGGAGATACCTGAAAACATATCACACTTTTCATCATAGTGCTTTTACCAATGCATAAAATGCAATGGAGAAGTCATTTCGAATGACTGGTCCTCAGTGTTGTGAGAACGATGACTGGTTAAAATTTTTGGTGGTTTTCTTGTTCAGTCCATAGGCCTACATCATGTGGCAAACCCGTGTGAGCATGTGGCTCTATTAGTATAGGAGATACCTGAAAACATATCACACTTTTCATCATAGTGCTTTTACCAATGCATAAAATGCATGGAGAAGTCATTTCGAATGACTGGTCCTCAGTGTTGTGAGAACGATGACTGGTTAAAATTTTTGGTGGTTTCTTGTTCAGTCCATAGGCCTACATCATGTGGCAAACCGGTGAGCATGTGGCTCTATTAGTATAGGAGATACCTGAAAACATATCACACTTTTCATCATAGTGCTTTTACCAATGCATAAAATGCATGGAGAAGTCATTTCGAATGACTGGTCCTCAGTGTTGTCGAGAACGATGACTGGTTAAAATTTTTGGTGGTTTCTTGTTCAGTCCATAGGCCTACATCATGTGGCAAACCGGTGAGCATGTGGCTCTATTAGTATAGGAGATACCTGAAAACATATCACACTTTTCATCATAGTGCTTTTACCAATGCATAAAATGCATGGAGAAGTCATTTCGAATGACTGGTCCTCAGTGTTGTGAGAACGATGACTGGTTAAAATTTTTGGTGGTTTCTTGTTCAGTCCATAGGCCTACATCATGTGGCAAACCGGTGAGCATGTGGCTCTATTAGTATAGGAGATACCTGAAAACATATCACACTTTTCATCATAGTGCTTTTACCAATGCATAAAATGCATGGAGAAGTCATTTCGAATGACTGGTCCTCAGTGTTGTGAGAACGATGACTGGTTAAATTTTTGGTGGTTTCTTGTTCAGTCCAAGGCCTACATCATGTGGCAAACCGCGTGAGCATGTGGCTCTATTAGTATAGGAGATACCTGAAAACATATCACACTTTTCATCATAGTGCTTTTACCAATGCATAAAATGCATGGAGAAGTCATTTCGAATGACTGGTCCTCAGTGTTGTGAGAACGATGACTGGTTAAAATTTTTGGTGGTTTCTTGTTCAGTCCATAGGCCTACATCATGTGGCAAACCGGTGAGCATGTGGCTCTATTAGTATAGGAGATACCTGAAAACATATCACACTTTTCATCATAGTGCTTTTACCAATGCATAAAATGCATGGAGAAGTCATTTCGAATGACTGGTCCTCAGTGTTGTGAGAACGATGACTGGTTAAAATTTTTGGTGGTTTCTTGTTCAGTCCATAGGCCTACATCATGTGGCAAACCGGTGAGCATGTGGCTCTATTAGTATAGGAGATACCTGAAAACATATCACACTTTTTCATCATAGTGCTTTTACCAATGCATAAAATGCATGGAGAAGTCATTTCGAATGACTGGTCCTCAGTGTTGTGAGAACGATGACTGGTTAAAATTTTTGGTGGTTTCTTGTTCAGTCCATAGGCCTACATCATGTGGCAAACCGGTGAGCATGTGGCTCTATTAGTATAGGAGATACCTGAAAACATATCACACATTTCATCATAGTGCTTTTACCAATGCATAAAATGCATGGAGAAGTCATTTCGAATGACTGGTCCTCAGTGTTGTCGAGAACGATGACTGGTTAAAATTTTTGGTGGTTTCTTGTTCAGTCCATAGGCCTACATCATGTGGCAAACCGGTGAGCATGTGGCTCTATTAGTATAGGAGATACCTGAAAACATATCACACTTTTTCATCATAGTGCTTTTACCAATGCATAAAATGCATGAAGAAGTCATTTCGAATGACTGGTCCTCAGTGTTGTGAGAACGATGACTGGTTAAAATTTTTGGTGGTTTCTTGTTCAGTCCATAGGCCTACATCATGTGGCAAACCGGTGAGCATGTGGCTCTATTAGTATAGGAGATACCTGAAAACATATCACACTTTTCATCATAGTGCTTTTACCAATGCATAAAATGCATGGAGAAGTCATTTCGAATGACTGGTCCTCAGTGTTGTGAGAACGATGACTGGTTAAAATTTTTGGTGGTTTCTTGTTCAGTCCATAGGCCTACATCATGTGGCAAACCGGTGAGCATGTGGCTCTATTAGTATAGGAGATACCTGAAAACATATCACACTTTTCATCATAGTGCTTTTACCAATGCATAAAATGCATGGAGAAGTCATTTCGAATGACTGGTCCTCAGTGTTGTGAGAACGATGACTGGTTAAAATTTTTGGTGGTTTCTTGTTCAGTCCATAGGCCTACATCATGTGGCAAACCGGTGAGCATGTGGCTCTATTAGTATAGGAGATACCTGAAAAACATATCACACTTTTCATCATAGTGCTTTTACCAATGCATAAAATGCATGGAGAAGTCATTTCGAATGACTGGTCCTCAGTGTTGTGAGAACGATGACTGGTTAAAATTTTTGGTGGTTTCTTGTTCAGTCCATAGGCCTACATCATGTGGCAAACCGGTGAGCATGTGGCTCTATTAGTATAGGAGATACCTGAAAACATATCACACTTTTCATCATAGTGCTTTTACCAATGCATAAAATGCATGGAGAAGTCATTTCGAATGACTGGTCCTCAGTGTTGTGAGAACAATGACTGGTTAAAATTTTTGGTGGTTTCTTGTTCAGTCCATAGGCCTACATCATGTGGCAAACCGGTGAGCATGTGGCTCTATTAGTATAGGAGATACCTGAAAACATATCACACTTTTCATCATAGTGCTTTTACCAATGCATAAAATGCATGGAGAAGTCATTTCGAATGACTGGTCCTCAGTGTTGTGAGAACGATGACTGGTTAAAATTTTTAGTGGTTTCTTGTTCAGTCCATAGGCCTACATCATGTGGCAAACCGGTGAGCATGTGGCTCTATTAGTATAGGAGATACCTGAAAACATATCACACTTTTCATCATAGTGCTTTTACCAATGCATAAAATGCATGGAGAAGTCATTTCGAATGACTGGTCCTCAGTGTTGTGAGAACGATGACTGGTTAAAATTTTTGGTGGTTTCTTGTTCAGTCCATAGGCCTACATCATGTGGCAAACCGGTGAGCATGTGGCTCTATTAGTATAGGAGATACCTGAAAACATATCACACTTTTCATCAAAGTGCTTTTACCAATGCATAAAATGCATGGAGAAGTCATTTCGAATGACTGGTCCTCAGTGTTGTCGAGAACGATGACTGGTTAAAATTTTTGGTGGTTTCTTGTTCAGTCCATAGGCCTACATCATGTGGCAAACCGGTGAGCATGTGGCTCTATTAGTATAGGAGATACCTGAAAACATATCACACTTTTCATCATAGTGCTTTTACCAATGCATAAAATGCATGGAGAAGTCATTTCGAATGACTGGTCCTCAGTGTTGTGAGAACGATGACTGGTTAAAATTTTTGGTGGTTTCTTGTTCAGTCCATAGGCCTACATCATGTGGCAAACCGGTGAGCATGTGGCTCTATTAGTATAGGAGATACCTGAAAACATATCACACTTTTCATCATAGTGCTTTTTACCAATGCATAAAATGCATGGAGAAGTCATTTCGAATGACTGGTCCTCAGTGTTGTGAGAACGATGACTGGTTAAAATTTTTGGTGGTTTCTTGTTCAGTCCATAGGCCTACATCATGTGGCAAACCGGTGAGCATGTGGCTCTATTAGTTTAGGAGATACCTGAAAACATATCACACTTTTCATCATAGTGCTTTTACCAATGCATAAAATGCATGGAGAAGTCATTTCGAATGACTGGTCCTCAGTGTTGTGAGAACGATGACTGGTTAAAATTTTTGGTGGTTTTCTTGTTCAGTCCATAGGCCTACATCATGTGGCAAACCGGTGAGCATGTGGCTCTATTAGTATAGGAGATACCTGAAAACATATCACACTTTTCATCATAGTGCTTTTACCAATGCATAAAATGCATGGAGAAGTCATTTCGAATGACTGGTCCTCAGTGTTGTGAGAACGATGACTGGTTAAAATTTTTGGTGGTTTCTTGTTCAGTCCATAGGCCTACATCATGTGGCAAACCGGTGAGCATGTGGCTCTATTAGTATAGGAGATACCTGAAAACATATCACACTTTTCATCATAGTGCTTTTACCAATGCATAAAATGCATGGAGAAGTCATTTCGAATGACTGGTCCTCAGTGTTGTGAGAACGATGACTGGTTAAAATTTTTGGTGGTTTCTTGTTCAGTCCATAGGCCTACATCATGTGGCAAACCGGTGAGCATGTGGCTCTATTAGTATAGGAGATACCTGAAAACATATCACACTTTTCATCATAGTGCTTTTACCAATGCATAAAATGCATGGAGAAGTCATTTCGAATGACTGGTCCTCAGTGTTGTGAGAACGATGACTGGTTAAAATTTTTGGTGGTTTCTTGTTCAGTCCATAGGCCTACATCATGTGGCAAACCGGTGAGCATGTGGCTCTATTAGTATAGGAGATACCTGAAAACATATCACACTTTTCATCATAGTGCTTTTACCAATGCATAAAATGCATGGAGAAGTCATTTCGAATGACTGGTCCTCAGTGTTGTGAGAACGATGACTGGTTAAAATTTTTGGTGGTTTCTTGTTCAGTCCATAGGCCTACATCATGTGGCAAACCGGTGAGCATGTGGCTCTATTAGTATAGGAGATACCTGAAAACATATCACACTTTTCATCATAGTGCTTTTACCAATGCATAAAATGCATGGAGAAGTCATTTCGAATGACTGGTCCTCAGTGTTGTGAGAACGATGACTGGTTAAAATTTTTGGTGGTTTCTTGTTCAGTCCATAGGCCTACATCATGTGGCAAACCGGTGAGCATGTGGCTCTATTAGTATAGGAGATACCTGAAAACATATCACACTTTTCATCATAGTGCTTTTACCAATGCATAAAATGCATGGAGAAGTCATTTCGAATGACTGGTCCTCAGTGTTGTGAGAACGATGACTGGTTAAAATTTTTGGTGGTTTCTTGTTCAGTCCATAGGCCTACATCATGTGGCAAACCGGTGAGCATGTGGCTCTATTAGTATAGGAGATACCTGAAAACATATCACACTTTTCATCATAGTGCTTTTACCAATGCATAAAATGCATGGAGAAGTCATTTCGAATGACTGGTCCTCAGTGTTGTGAGAACGATGACTGGTTAAAATTTTTGGTGGTTTCTTGTTCAGTCCATAGGCCTACATCATGTGGCAAACCGGTGAGCATGTGGCTCTATTAGTATAGGAGATACCTGAAAACATATCACACTTTTCATCATAGTGCTTTTACCAATGCATAAAATGCATGGAGAAGTCATTTCGAATGACTGGTCCTCAGTGTTGTGAGAACGATGACTGGTTAAAATTTTTGGTGGTTTCTTGTTCAGTCCATAGGCCTACATCATGTGGCAAACCGGTGAGCATGTGGCTCTATTAGTATAGGAGATACCTGAAAACATATCACACTTTTCATCATAGTGCTTTTACCAATGCATAAAATGCATGGAGAAGTCATTTCGAATGACTGGTCCTCAGTGTTGTGAGAACGATGACTGGTTAAAATTTTTGGTGGT
The DNA here is from genome assembly GCF_032444005.1 of Ranitomeya imitator. NCBI lineage: Eukaryota > Metazoa > Chordata > Amphibia > Anura > Dendrobatidae > Ranitomeya > Ranitomeya imitator. The sequence continues at coordinate 136,304 of NW_027194496.1, forward strand.
TTCTTGTTCAGTCCATAGGCCTACATCATGTGGCAAACCGGTGAGCATGTGGCTCTATTAGTATAGGAGATACCTGAAAACATATCACACTTTTCATCATAGTGCTTTTACCAATGCATAAAATGCATGGAGAAGTCATTTCGAATGACTGGTCCTCAGTGTTGTGAGAACGATGACTGGTTAAAATTTTTGGTGGTTTCTTGTTCAGTCCATAGGCCTACATCATGTGGCAAACCGGTGAGCATGTGGCTCTATTAGTATAGGAGATACCTGAAAACATATCACACTTTTCATCATAGTGCTTTTACCAATGCATAAAATGCATGGAGAAGTCATTTCGAATGACTGGTCCTCAGTGTTGTGAGAACGATGACTGGTTAAAATTTTTGGTGGTTTCTTGTTCAGTCCATAGGCCTACATCATGTGGCAAACCGGTGAGCATGTGGCTCTATTAGTATAGGAGATACCTGAAAACATATCACACTTTTCATCATAGTGCTTTTACCAATGCATAAAATGCATGGAGAAGTCATTTCGAATGACTGGTCCTCAGTGTTGTGAGAACGATGACTGGTTAAAATTTTTGGTGGTTTCTTGTTCAGTCCATAGGCCTACATCATGTGGCAAACCGGTGAGCATGTGGCTCTATTAGTATAGGAGATACCTGAAAACATATCACACTTTTCATCATAGTGCTTTTACCAATGCATAAAATGCATGGAGAAGTCATTTCGAATGACTGGTCCTCAGTGTTGTGAGAACGATGACTGGTTAAAATTTTTGGTGGTTTCTTGTTCAGTCCATAGGCCTACATCATGTGGCAAACCGGTGAGCATGTGGCTCTATTAGTATAGGAGATACCTGAAAACATATCACACTTTTCATCATAGTGCTTTTACCAATGCATAAAATGCATGGAGAAGTCATTTCGAATGACTGGTCCTCAGTGTTGTGAGAACGATGACTGGTTAAAATTTTTGGTGGTTTCTTGTTCAGTCCATAGGCCTACATCATGTGGCAAACCGGTGAGCATGTGGCTCTATTAGTATAGGAGATACCTGAAAACATATCACACTTTTCATCATAGTGCTTTTACCAATGCATAAAATGCATGGAGAAGTCATTTCGAATGACTGGTCCTCAGTGTTGTGAGAACGATGACTGGTTAAAATTTTTGGTGGTTTCTTGTTCAGTCCATAGGCCTACATCATGTGGCAAACCGGTGAGCATGTGGCTCTATTAGTATAGGAGATACCTGAAAACATATCACACTTTTCATCATAGTGCTTTTACCAATGCATAAAATGCATGGAGAAGTCATTTCGAATGACTGGTCCTCAGTGTTGTGAGAACGATGACTGGTTAAAATTTTTGGTGGTTTCTTGTTCAGTCCATAGGCCTACATCATGTGGCAAACCGGTGAGCATGTGGCTCTATTAGTATAGGAGATACCTGAAAACATATCACACTTTTCATCATAGTGCTTTTACCAATGCATAAAATGCATGGAGAAGTCATTTCGAATGACTGGTCCTCAGTGTTGTGAGAACGATGACTGGTTAAAATTTTTGGTGGTTTCTTGTTCAGTCCATAGGCCTACATCATGTGGCAAACCGGTGAGCATGTGGCTCTATTAGTATAGGAGATACCTGAAAACATATCACACTTTTCATCATAGTGCTTTTACCAATGCATAAAATGCATGGAGAAGTCATTTCGAATGACTGGTCCTCAGTGTTGTGAGAACGATGACTGGTTAAAATTTTTGGTGGTTTCTTGTTCAGTCCATAGGCCTACATCATGTGGCAAACCGGTGAGCATGTGGCTCTATTAGTATAGGAGATACCTGAAAACATATCACACTTTTCATCATAGTGCTTTTACCAATGCATAAAATGCATGGAGAAGTCATTTCGAATGACTGGTCCTCAGTGTTGTGAGAACGATGACTGGTTAAAATTTTTGGTGGTTTCTTGTTCAGTCCATAGGCCTACATCATGTGGCAAACCGGTGAGCATGTGGCTCTATTAGTATAGGAGATACCTGAAAACATATCACACTTTTCATCATAGTGCTTTTACCAATGCATAAAATGCATGGAGAAGTCATTTCGAATGACTGGTCCTCAGTGTTGTGAGAACGATGACTGGTTAAAATTTTTGGTGGTTTCTTGTTCAGTCCATAGGCCTACATCATGTGGCAAACCGGTGAGCATGTGGCTCTATTAGTATAGGAGATACCTGAAAACATATCACACTTTTCATCATAGTGCTTTTACCAATGCATAAAATGCATGGAGAAGTCATTTCGAATGACTGGTCCTCAGTGTTGTGAGAACGATGACTGGTTAAAATTTTTGGTGGTTTCTTGTTCAGTCCATAGGCCTACATCATGTGGCAAACAGCGTGAGCATGTGGCTCTATTAGTATAGGAGATACCTGAAAACATATCACACTTTTCATCATAGTGCTTTTACCAATGCATAAAATGCATGGAGAAGTCATTTCGAATGACTGGTCCTCAGTGTTGTGAGAACGATGACTGGTTAAAATTTTTGGTGGTTTCTTGTTCAGTCCATAGGCCTACATCATGTGGCAAACCGGTGAGCATGTGGCTCTATTAGTATAGAAGATACATGAAAACATATCACACTTTTCACATAGTGCATTTACCAATGCATAAAATGCTGGAGAAGTCATTTCGAATGACTGGTCCTCAGTGTTGTGAGAATGATGACTGGTTAAAATTTTTGGTGGTTTCTTGTTCAGTCCATAGGCCTACATCATGTGGGCAAACGGTGAGCATGTGGCTCTATTAGTATAGGAGATACCTGAAAACATATCACACTTTTCATCATAGTGCTTTTACCAATGCATAAAATGCATGGAGAAGTCATTTCGAATGACTGGTCCTCAGTGTTGTGAGAACGATGACTGGTTAAAATTTTTGGTGTGTTTCTTGTTCAGTCCATAGGCCTACATCATGTGGCAAACCGGTGAGCATGTGGCTCTATTAGTATAGGAGATACCTGAAAACATATCACACTTTTCATCATAGTGCTTTTACCAAGGCATAAAATGCATGGAGAAGTCATTTCGAATGACTGGTCCTCAGTGTTGTGGAGAACGATGACTGGTTAAAATTTTTGGTGGTTTCTTGTTCAGTCCATAGGCCTACATCATGTGGCAAACCGGTGAGCATGTGGCTCTATTAGTATAGGAGATACCTGAAAACATATCACACTTTTCATCATAGTGCTTTTACCAATGCATAAAATGCATGGAGAAGTCATTTCGAATGACTGGTCCTCAGTGTTGTGAGAACGATGACTGTGTTAAAATTTTTGGTGGTTTCTTGTTCAGTCCATAGGCCTACATCATGTGGCAAACCGGTGAGCATGTGGCTCTATTAGTATAGGAGATACCTGAAAACATATCACACTTTTCATCATTAGTGCTTTTACCCAATGCATAAAATGCATGGAGAAGTCATTTCGAATGACTGTCCTCAGTGTTGTGAGAACGATGACTGGTAAAATTTTTGGTGGTTTCTTGTTCAGTCCATAGGCCTACATCATGTGGCAAACCGGTGAATATGTGGCTCTATTAGTATAGGAGATACCTGAAAACATATCACACTTTCATCATAGTGCTTTTACCAATGCATAAAATGCATGGAGAAGTCATTTCGACATGACTGGTCCTCAGTGTTGTGAGAACGATGACTGGTTAAAATTTTGGTGGTTTCTTGTTCAGTCCATAGGCCTACATCATGTGCAAACCGGTGAGCATGTGGCTCTATTAGTATAGGAGCATACCTGAAAACATATCACACTTTTCATCATAGTGCTTTTACAAATGCATAAAATGCATGGAGAACGTCATTTCGAATGACTGGTCCTCAGTGTTCGTGAGAACGATGACTGGTTAAAATTTTTGGTGGTTTCTTGTTCAGTCCATAGGCCTACATCATGTGGCAAACCGGTGAGCATGTGGCTCTATTAGTATAGGAGATACCTGAAAACATATCACACTTTTCATCATAGTGCTTTTACCAATGCATAAAATGCATGGAGAAGTCATTTCGAATGACTGGTCCTCAGTGTTGTGAGAACGATGACTGGTTAAAATTTTTGGTGGTTTCTTGTTCAGTCCATAGGCCTACATCATGTGGCAAACCGGTGAGCATGTGGCTCTATTAGGTATAGGAGATACCTGAAAACATATCACACTTTTCATCATAGGCTTTTACCAATGCATAAAATGCATGGAGAAGTCATTTCGAATGACTGGTCCTCAGTGTTGTGAGAACGATGACTGGTTAAAATTTTTGGTGGTTTCTTGTTCAGTCCATAGGCTACATCATGTGGCAAACGTGGTGAGCATGTGGCTCTATTAGTATAGAGATACCTGAAAACATATCACACTTTTCATCATAGTGCTTTTACCAATGCATAAAATGCATGGAGAAGTCATTTCGAATGACCTGGTCCTCGTGTTGTGAGAACGATGACTGGTTAAAATTATTGGTGGTTTCTTGTTCAGTCCATAGGCCTACATCATGTGGCAAACCGGGTGAGCATGTGGCTCTATTAGTATAGGGGATACCTGAAAACATCACACTTTTCTTCATAGTGCTTTTACCAATGCATAAAATGCATGGAGAAGTCATTCGAATGACTGGTCCTCAGTGTTGTGAGAACGATGACTGGTTAAAATTTTTGTGGTTTCTTGTTCAGTCCATAGGCCTACATCATGTGCAAACAGGGTGAGCATGTGGGCTCTATTAGTATAGGAGATAACTGAAAACATATCACACTTTTCATCATAGTGCTTTTACCAATGCATAAAATGCATGGAGAAGTCATTTCGAATGACTGGTCCTCAGTGTTGTGAGAACGATGACTGGTTAAAATTTTGGTGGTTTCTTGTTCAGTCCCATAGGCCTACATCATGTGGCAAAACCGGTGAGCATGTGGCTCTATTAGTATAGGAGATACCTGAAAACATATCACACTTTTCATCATAGTGCTTTTACCAATGCATAAAATGCATGGAGAAGTCATTTCGAATGACTGGTCCTCAGTGTTGTGATAACGATGACTGGTTAAAATTTTTGGTGGTTTCTTGTTCAGTCCATAGGCCTACATCATGTGGCAAACCGGGTGAGCATGTGGCTCTATTAGTATAGGAGATACCTGAAAACATATCACACTTTTCATCATAGTGCTTTTACCAATGCATAAAATGCATGGAGAATGTCATTTCGAATGACCTGGTCCTCAGTGTTGTGAGAACGATGACTGGTTAAAATTTTGGTGGTTTCTTGTTCAGTCCATAGGCCTACATCATGTGGCAAACCGAGTGAGCATGTGGCTCTATTAGTATAGGAGATACCTGAAAACATATCACACTTTTCATCATAGTGCTTTTACCAATGCATAAAATGCATGGAGAAGTCATAGAAGTCATTTCGAATGACTGGTCCTCAGTGTTGTGAGAACGATGACTGGTTAAAATTTTTGGTGGTTTCTTGTTCAGTCCATAGGCCTACATCATGTGGCAAACCGGTGAGCATGTGGCTCTATTAGTATAGGAGATACCTGAAAACATATCACACTTTTCATCATAGTGCTTTTACCAATGCATAAAATGCATGGAGAAGTCATTTCGAATGACTGGTCCTCAGTGTTGTGAGAACGATGACTGGTTAAAATTTTTGGTGGTTTCTTGTTCAGTCCATAGGCCTACATCATGTGGCAAACCGGTGAGCATGTGGCTCTATTATTATAGGAGATACCTGAAAACATATCACACTTTTCATCATAGTGCTTTTACCAATGCATAAAATGCATGGAGAAGTCATTTCGAATGACTGGTCCTCAGTGTTGTGAGAACGATGACTGGTTAAAATTTTTGGTGGTTTCTTGTTCAGTCCATAGGCCTACATCATGTGGCAAACCGGTGAGCATGTGGCTCTATTAGTATAGGAGATACCTGAAAACATATCACACTTTTCATCATAGTGCTTTTACCAATGCATAAAATGCATGGAGAAGTCATTTCGAATGACTGGTCCTCAGTGTTGTGAGAACGATGACTGGTTAAAATTTTTGGTGGTTTCTTGTTCAGTCCATAGGCCTACATCATGTGGCAAACCGGTGAGCATGTGGCTCTATTAGTATAGGAGATACCTGAAAACATATCACACTTTTCATCATAGTGCTTTTACCAATGCATAAAATGCATGGAGAAGTCATTTCGAATGACTGGTCCTCAGTGTTGTGAGAACGATGACTGGTTAAAATTTTTGGTGGTTTCTTGTTCAGTCCATAGGCCTACATCATGTGGCAAACCGGTGAGCATGTGGCTCTATTAGTATAGGAGATACCTGAAAACATATCACACTTTTCATCATAGTGCTTTTACCAATGCATAAAATGCATGGAGAAGTCATTTCGAATGACTGGTCCTCAGTGTTGTGAGAACGATGACTGGTTAAAATTTTTGGTGGTTTCTTGTTCAGTCCATAGGCCTACATCATGTGGCAAACCGGTGAGCATGTGGCTCTATTAGTATAGGAGATACCTGAAAACATATCACACTTTTCATCATAGTGCTTTTACCAATGCATAAAATGCATGGAGAAGTCATTTCGAATGACTGGTCCTCAGTGTTGTGAGAACGATGACTGGTTAAAATTTTTGGTGGTTTCTTGTTCAGTCCATAGGCCTACATCATGTGGCATGTGGCTCTATTAGTATAGGAGATACCTGAAAACATATCACACTTTTCATCATAGTGCTTTTACCAATGCATAAAATGCATGGAGAAGTCATTTCGAATGACTGGTCCTCAGTGTTGTGAGAACGATGACTGGTTAAAATTTTTGGTGGTTTCTTGTTCAGTCCATAGGCCTACATCATGTGGCAAACCGGTGAGCATGTGGCTCTATTAGTATAGGAGATACCTGAAAACATACCACACTTTTCATCATAGTGCTTTTACCAATGCATAAAATGCATGGAGAAGTCATTTCGAATGACTGGTCCTCAGTGTTGTGAGAACGATGACTGGTTAAAATTTTTGGTGGTTTCTTGTTCAGTCCATAGGCCTACATCATGTGGCAAACCGGTGAGCATGTGGCTCTATTAGTATAGGAGATACCTGAAAACATATCACACTTTTCATCATAGTGCTTTTACCAATGCATAAAATGCATGGAGAAGTCATTTCGAATGACTGGTCCTCAGTGTTGTGAGAATGATGACTGGTTAAAATTTTTGGTGGTTTCTTGTTCAGTCCATAGGCCTACATCATGTGGCAAATCGGTGAGCATGTGGCTCTATTAGTATAGGAGATACCTGAAAACATATCACACTTTTCATCATAGTGCTTTTACCAATGCATAAAATGCATGGAGAAGTCATTTCGAATGACTGGTCCTCAGTGTTGTGAGAACGATGACTGGTTAAAATTTTTGGTGGTTTCTTGTTCAGTCCATAGGCCTAGATCATGTGGCAAACCGGTGAGCATGTGGCTCTATTAGTATAGGAGATACCTGAAAACATATCACACTTTTCATCATAGTGCTTTTACCAATGCATAAAATGCATGGAGAAGTCATTTCGAATGACTGGTCCTCAGTGTTGTGAGAACGATGACTGGTTAAAATTTTTGGTGGTTTCTTGTTCAGTCCATAGGCCTACATCATGTGGCAAACCGGTGAGCATGTGGCTCTATTAGTATAGGAGATACCTGAAAACATATCACACTTTTCATCATAGTGCTTTTACCAATGCATGAAAAATGCATGGAGAAGTCATTTCGAATGACTGGTCCTCAGTGTTGTGAGAACGATGACTGGTTAAAATTTTTGGTGGTTTCTTGTTCAGTCCATAGGCCTACAGCATGTGGCAAACCGGTGAGCATGTGGCTCTATTAGTATAGGAGATACCTGAAAACATATCACACTTTTCATCATAGTGCTTTTACCAATGCATAAAATGCATGGAGAAGTCATTTCGAATGACTGCTCCTCAGTGTTGTGAGAACGATGACTGGTTAAAATTTTTGGTGGTTTCTTGTTCAGTCCATAGGCCTACATCATGTGGCAAACCGGTGAGCAAGTGGCTCTACTAGTATAGGAGATACCTGAAAACATATCACACTTTTCATCATAGTGCTTTTACCAATGCATAAAATGCATGGAGAAGTCATTTCGAATGACTGGTCCTCAGTGTTGTGAGAACGATGACTGGTTAAAATTTTTGGTGGTTTCTTGTTCAGTCCATAGGCCTACATCATGTGGCAAACCGGTGAGCATGTGGCTCTATTAGTATAGGGGATACCTGAAAACATCACACTTTTCATCATAGTGCTTTTACCAATGCATAAAATGCATGGAGAAGTCATTTCGAATGACTGGTCCTCAGTGTTGTGAGAACGATGACTGGTTAAAATTTTTGGTGGTTTCTTGTTCAGTCCATAGGCCTACATCATGTGGCAAATCGGTGAGCATGTGGCTCTATTAGTATAGGAGATACCTGAAAACATATCACACTTTTCATCATAGTGCTTTTACCAATGCATAAAATGCATGGAGAAGTCATTTCGAATGACTGGTCCTCAGTGTTGTGAGAACGATGACTGGTTAAAATTTTTGGTGGTTTCTTGTTCAGTCCATAGGCCTACATCATGTGGCAAACCGGTGAGCATGTGGCTCTATTAGTATAGGAGATACCTGAAAACATATCACACTTTTCATCATAGTGCTTTTACCAATGCATAAAATGCATGGAGAAGTCATTTCGAATGACTGGTCCTCAGTGTTGTGAGAACGATGACTGGTTAAAATTTTTGGTGGTTTCTTGTTCAGTCCATAGGCCTACATCATGTGGCAAACCGGTGAGCATGTGGCTCTATTAGTATAGGAGATACCTGAAAACATATCACACTTTTCATCATAGTGCTTTTACCAATGCATGAAAAATGCATGGAGAAGTCATTTCGAATGACTGGTCCTCAGTGTTGTGAGAACGATGACTGGTTAAAATTTTTGGTGGTTTCTTGTTCAGTCCATAGGCCTACAGCATGTGGCAAACCGGTGAGCATGTGGCTCTATTAGTATAGGAGATACCTGAAAACATATCACACTTTTCATCATAGTGCTTTTACCAATGCATAAAATGCATGGAGAAGTCATTTCGAATGACTGCTCCTCAGTGTTGTGAGAACGATGACTGGTTAAAATTTTTGGTGGTTTCTTGTTCAGTCCATAGGCCTACATCATGTGGCAAACCGGTGAGCAAGTGGCTCTACTAGTATAGGAGATACCTGAAAACATATCACACTTTTCATCATAGTGCTTTTACCAATGCATAAAATGCATGGAGAAGTCATTTCGAATGACTGGTCCTCAGTGTTGTGAGAACGATGACTGGTTAAAATTTTTGGTGGTTTCTTGTTCAGTCCATAGGCCTACATCATGTGGCAAACCGGTGAGCAAGTGGCTCTACTAGTATAGGAGATACCTGAAAACATATCACACTTTTCATCATAGTGCTTTTACCAATGCATAAAATGCATGGAGAAGTCATTTCGAATGACTGGTCCTCAGTGTTGTGAGAACGATGACTGGTTAAAATTTTTGGTGGTTTCTTGTTCAGTCCATAGGCCTAGGGTACGATACCCTACACTCTAAACTCTATACCCTGCACTCTACACTCTATACCCTACACTCTATACCCTACACTCTACACCCTACACTCTATACCCTACACTCTATACCCTACACTCTATACCCTACACTCTACATTCTATACCCTACACTCTACACTCTATACCCTACACTCTATAACATACACTCTATACCCTACACTCTATACCCTACACTCTATACCCTACACTCTACACTCTATACCCTACACTCTATACCATACACTCTACACCATACACTCTATAGCATACACTCTATACCCTACACTCTACATTCTATACCCTACACTCTATACCCTACACTCTACACCCTGCACTCTATACCCTACACACTATACCCTACACTCTACACTCTATACCCTACACTCTATACCCTACACTCTATACCCTACACTCTATACCCTACACTCTATACCCTACACTCTATAGCCTACAATCTATACCCTACACTCTATACCCTACAGTCTATACCCTACACTCTATACCCTACACTCTACACTCTATACTTTACACTCTACACTCTATTCCCTACACTCTATACCTTACACTCTATACCCTACACTCTATACCCTACACTCTATACCCTACACTCTACACCCTACACTCTATACCCTACAATCTATACCATACACTCTATACCCTACACTCTATACCCTACACTCTATACCATACACTCTATACCCTACACTCTATACCGTACACTCTATACCCTACACTCTATACCCTACACTCTATACCCTACACTCTACACCCTACACTCTATACCTTACACTCTATACCCTACACTCTATACCCTACACTCTAAACTCTATACCCTACACTCTACACTCTATACCCTACACTCTATACCCTACACTCTATACCCTACACTCTATACCCTACACTCTACACCTTACACTCTATACCCTACACTCTATACCCTACACTCTAAACTCTATACCCTACACTCTACACTCTATACCCTACACTCTACACTCTATACCCTACACTCTACACTCTATACCCTACACTCTACACTCTATACCCTACACTCTATAACATACACTCTATACCCTACACTCTATACCATACACTCTATACCCTACACTCTATACCCTACACTCTATACTATACACTCTGTACCCTACACTCTATACCGTACACTCTATACCCTACACTCTATACCCTACACTCTATACCCTACACTCTACACCCTACACTCTATACCTTACACTCTATACCCTACACTCTATACCCTACACTCTAAACTCTATACCCTGCACTCTACACTCTATACCCTACACTCTATACCCTACACTCTACACCCTACACTCTATACCCTACACTCTATACCCTACACTCTATACCCTACACTCTACATTCTATACCCTACACTCTACACTCTATACCCTACACTCTATAACATACACTCTATACCCTACACTCTATACCCTACACTCTATACCCTACACTCTACACTCTATACCCTACACTCTATACCATACACTCTACACCATACACTCTATAGCATACACTCTATACCCTACACTCTACATTCTATACCCTACACTCTATACCCTACACTCTACACCCTGCACTCTATACCCTACACACTATACCCTACACTCTACACTCTATACCCTACACTCTATACCCTACACTCTATACCCTACACTCTATACCCTACACTCTATACCCTACACTCTATAGCCTACAATCTATACCCTACAGTCTATACCCTTCACTCTATACCCTACACTCTACACTTTATACTTTACACTCTACACTCTATTCCCTACACTCTATACCTTACACTCTATACCCTACACTCTATACCCTACACTCTATACCCTACACTCTACACCCTACACTCTATACCCTACACTCTATACCATACACTCTATACCCTACACTCTACACTCCTTACCCTACACTCTACACCCTACACTCTATACCCTACACTCTAATCCCTGCACTCTACACTCTATACCCTACACTCTATACCCTATACTCTACACTCTATACCTTACACTCTACACTCTATTCCCTACACTCTATACCCTACACTCTATACCCTACACTCTATACCCTACACTCTACACCCTAAACTCTATACCCTACACTCTATACCATACACTCTATACCCTACACTCTACACTCTACCCTACACTCTACACACTACACTCTATACCCTACACTCTAATCCCTACACTCTACACTCTATACCCTACACTCTATACCCTACACTCTATACCCTACACTCTACACTCTCTACCCTACACTCTATACCCTACACTCTATAACATACACTCTATACCCTACACTCTACACTCTACACTCTATACCATACACTCAACACTCTATACCCTACACTCTATACCATACACTCTACACCATACACTCTATAGCATACACTCTATACCCTACACTCTACACTCTATACCCTACACTCTATACCCTACACTCTACACCCTGCACTCTATACCCTACACACTATACCCTACACTCTACACTCTATACCCTACACTCTATACCCTACACTCTATACCCTACACTCTACACTCTATACCCTACACTCTATAGCCTACACGCTACAATCTATACCCTACACTCTATACCCTACACTCTATACCCTACAGTCTATACCCTACACTCTATACCCTACACTCTACACTCTATACCTTACACTCCACACTCTATTCCCTACACTCTATACCCTACACTCTATACCCTACACTCTATACCCTACACTCTATACCCTACACTCTACACCCTACACTCTATACCCTACACTCTATACCATACACTCTATACCCTACACTCTACACTCTATACCCTACACTCTACACCCTACACTCTATACCCTACACTCTAATCCCTACACTCTACACTCTATACCTTACACTCTATACCCTACACTCTACACTCTATACCTTACACTCTACACTCTATTCCCTACACTCTATACCCTACACTCTATACCCTACACTCTATACCCTACACTCTACACCCTACACTCTATACCCTACACTCTATACCATACACTCTATACCCTACACTCTACACTCTATACCCTACACTCCACACCCTACACTCTATACCCTACACTCTAATCCCTACACTCTACACTCTATACCCTACACTCTATACCCTACACTCTATACCCTACACTCTACACTCTCTACCCTACACTCTATACCTTACACTCTGTACCCTACACTCTATACCCTACACTCTACGCTCTATACCCTACACTCTATGCCCAACACTCTATACCCTACACTCTACACCCTACACTCTATACCCTACACTCTATATCATACACTCTATACCCTACACTCTACACTCTATACCCTACACTCTACACCCTACACTCTATACCCTACACTTTAATCCCTACACTCTACACTCTATACCCTACACTCTATACCCTACACTCTATATCCTACACTCTACACTCTCTACCCTACACTCTATACCCTACACTCTATACCCTACACTCTATACCCTACACTCTACACTCTATACCCTAAACTCTACACTCTATACCCTACACTCTATACCCTACACTCTATACCCTACACTCAATACCCTACACTCTATACCCTACACTCTACACTCTATACCCTACACTCTATACCCTACACTCTATACCCTACACTCTACACTCTATACCCTACACTCTATACCCTACACCCTATGCCCTACACTCTATACCCTACACTCTACACCCTACACTCTATACCTTACACTCTATACCCTACTCTCTATACCCTACACTCTAAACTCTATACCCTACACTCTATACCCTACACTCTATAACATACACTCTACACCCTACACTCTATACCCTACAATCTATACCATACACTCTATACCCTACACTCTATACCCTACACTCTATACCCTACACTCTATACCATACACTCTATACCCTACACTCTATACCGTACACTCTATACCATACACTCTATACCCTACACTCTATACCCTACACTCTACACCCTACACTCTATACCTTACACTCTATACCCTACACTCTAAACTCTATACCCTACACTCTACACTCTATACCATACACTCTATACCCTACACTCTATACCCTACACTCTATACCCTACACTCTATACCCTACACTCTATACCCTACACTCTACACCTTACACTCTATACCCTACACTCTATACCCTACACTCTAAACTCTATACCCTACACTCTACACTCTATACCCTACACTCTACACTCTATACCCTACACTCTACACTCTACACTCTATACCCTACACTCTACGCTCTATACCCTACACTCTATAACATACACTCTATACCCTACACTCTATACCCTACACTCTATACCATACACTCTATACCCTACACTCTATACCCTACACTCTATACCATACACTCTGTACCCTACACTCTATACCCTACACTCCATACCCTACACCCTATACCCTACACTCTATACCCTACACTCTACACCCTACACTCTATACCTTACACTCTATACCCTACACTCTATACCCTACACTCTAAACTCTATACCCTGCACTCTACACTCTATACCCTACACTCTATACCCTACACTCTATACCCTACACTCTATACCCTACACTCTATACCCTACACTCTACACTCTATACCCTACACTCTAGACCATACACTCCATACCCTACACTCTATACCGTACACTCTATACCCTACACTCTATACCCTACAATCTATACCCTACACTCTACACCCTACACTCTACACCCTACACTCTATACCTTACACTCTATACCCTACACTCTATACCCTACACTCTAAACTCTATACCCTACACTCTACACTCTATACCCTACACTCTATAACATACACTCTATACCCTACACTCTATACCCTACACTCTACACTCTATACCCTACACTCTATACCATACACTCTACACCATACACTCTATAGCATACACTCTATACCCTACACTCTACATTCTATACCCTACACTCTATACCCTACACTCTACACCCTGCACTCTATACCCTACACACTATACCCTACACTCTACACTCTATACCCTACACTCTATACCCTACACTCTATACCCTACACTCTATACCCTACACTCTATACCCTACACTCTATAGCCTACAATCTATACCCTACACTCTATACCCTACAGTCTATACCCTACACTCTATACCCTACACTCTACACTCTATACCTTACACTCTACACTCTATTCCCTACACTCTATACCTTACACTCTATACCCTACACTCTATACCCTACACTCTATACCCTACACTCTACACCCTACACTCTATACCCTACACTCTATACCATACACTCTATACCCTACACTCTACACTCTATACCCTACACTCTACACCCTACACTCTATACCCTACACTCTAATCCCTACACTCTACACTCTATACCCTACACTCTATACCCTATACTCTACACTCTATACCTTACACTCTACACTCTATTCCCTACACTCTATACCCTACACTCTATACCCTACACTCTATACCCTACACTCTACACCCTACACTCTATACCCTACACTCTATACCATACACTCTATACCCTACACTCTACACTCTATACCCTACACTCTACACACTACACTCTATACCCTACACTCTAATCCCTACACTCTACACTCTATACCCTACACTCTATACCCTACACTCTATACCCTACACTCTACACTCTCTACCCTACACTCTATACCCTACACTCTATAACATACACTCTATACCCTACACTCTACACCCTACACTCTATACCATACACTCTACACGCTATACCCTACACTCTATACCATACACTCTACACCATACACTCTATAGCATACACTCTATACCCTACACTCTACACTCTATACCCTACACTCTATACCCTACACTCTACACCCTGCACTCTATACCCTACACACTATACCCTACACTCTACACTCTATACCCTACACTCTATACCCTACACTCTATACCCTACACTCTATACCCTACACTCTACACTCTATACCCTACACTCTACACACTACACTCTATACCCTACACTCTAATCCCTACACTCTACACTCTATACACTACACTCTATACCCTACACTCTATACCCTACACTCTACACTCTCTACCCTACACTCTATACCCTACACTCTATAACATACACTCTATACCCTACACTCTACACCCTACACTCTATACCATACACTCTACACTCTATACCCTACACTCTATACCATACACTCTACACCATACACTCTATAGCATACACTCTATACCCTACACTCTACACTCTATACCCTACACTCTATACCCTACACTCTACACCCTGCACTCTATACCCTACACACTATACCCTACACTCTACACTCTATACCCTACACTCTATACCCTACACTCTATACCCTACACTCTACTCTCTATACCCTACACTCTATAGCCTACACTCTACAATCTATACCCTACACTCTATACCCTACACTCTATACCCTACAGTCTATACCCTACACTCTATACCCTACACTCTACACTCTATACCTTACACTCCACACTCTATTCCCTACACTCTATACCCTACACTCTATACCCTACACTCTATACCCTACACTCTATACCCTACACTCTACACCCTACACTCTATACCCTACACTCTATACCATTCACTCTATACCCTACACTCTACACTCTATACCCTACACTCTACACCCTACACTCTATACCCTACACTCTAATCCCTACACTCTACACTCTATACCTTACACTCTATACCCTACACTCTACACTCTATACCTTACATTCTACACTCTATTCCCTACACTCTATACCCTACACTCTATACCCTACACTCTATACCCTACACTCTATACCCTACACTCTACACCCTACACTCTATACCCTACACTCTATACCATACACTCTATACCCTACACTCTACACTCTATACCCTACACTCCACACCCTACACTCTATACCCTACACTCTAATCCCTACACTCTACACTCTATACCCTACACTCTATACCCTACACTCTACACTCTCTACCCTACACTCTATACCCTACACTCTGTACCCTACACTCTATACCCTACACTCTACACTCTATACCCTACACTCTACACTCTATACACTACACTCTATACCCTACACTCTATACCCTACACTCTATACCCTACAATCTACACTCTATGCCCTACACTCTACACTCTATACCCTACACTCTACACTCTATACCCTACACTCTACACTCTATACCCTACACTGTATACCCTACACTCTATACCCTACACTCTATACCCTACACTCTATACCCTACACTCTACACTCTATTCCCTACACTCTACACTCTGTACCTTACACTCAACACTCTATTCCCTACACTCTATACCCTACACTCTATACCCTACACTCTATACCCTACACTCTACACCCTACACTCTATACTCTACACTCTATACCATACACTCTATACCCTACACTCTACACTCTATGCCCTACACTCTACACCCTACACTCTATACCCTACACTCTAATCCCTACACTCTACACTCTCTACCCTACACTCTATACCCTACACTCTACACTCTATACCCTACACTCTATACCCTACACTCTATGCCCTACACTCTATACCCTACAATCTATACCCTACACTCAATACCCTACACTCTATACCCTACACTCTACACTCTATACCCTACACTCTATACCCTACACTCTATACCCTACACTCTACACCCTACACTCTATACCCTACACTCTATGCCCTACACTCTATACCCTACACTCTATACCCTACACTCTATACCCTACACTCTACACTCTATACCCTACACTCTACACTCTATACCCTACACACTATACCCTACACTCTATACCCTACACTCTAATCCCTACACTCTACACTCTATACCCTACACTCTATACCCTACACTCTACACTCTATACCTTACACTCTACACTCTATTCCCTACACTCTATACCCTACACTCTATACCCTACACTCTATACCCTACACTCTATACCCAACACTCTACACCCTACACTCTATACCCTACACTCTATACCATACACTCTATACCCTACACTCTACACTCTATACCCTACACTCTACACTCTATACCCTACACTCTATACCCTACACTCTATACCCGACACTCTACATGCTATACCCTACACTCTACACTCTATACCCTACACTCTATACCCTACACTCTATACCCTACACTCTATACCCCACACTCTATACCCTACACTCTACACTCTATACCCTACACTCAATACCCTACACTCTATACCCTACACTCTACACTCTATACCCTACACTCTATACCCTACACTCTACACTCTATACCCTACACTCTATACCCTACAATCTATACCCTACACTCAATACCCTACACTCTATACCCTACACTCTACACTCTATACCCTACACTCTATACCCTACACTCTATACCCTACACTCTACACTCTATACCCTACACTCTATACCCTACACTCTATGCCCTACACTCTATACCCTACACTCTATACCCTACACTCTATACCCTACACTCTACACTCTATACCCTACACTCTACACTCTATACCCTACACCCTACACGCTATACCCTACACTCTACACTCTATACCCTACACTCTATACCCTACACTCTATGCCCTACACTCTATACCCTACACTCTATACCCAACACTCTACACCCTACACTCTATACCCTACACTCTATAATAATAATAATAATAATAATAATTTTTATTTATATAGCGCCAACATATTCCGCAGCGCTTTACAAATTATAGAGGGGACTTGTACATACAATAGACATTACAGCATAACAGAAATACAGTTCAAAACAGATACCAAGAGGAGTGAGGGCCCTGCTCGTAAGCTTACAAACTATGAGGAAAAGGGGAGACACGAGAGGTGGATGGTAACAATTGCTATAGTTATTCGGACCAGCCATAGTGTAAGGCTTGGGTGTTCATGTAAAGCTGCATGAACCAGTTAATTAATTTTTTTTTTTTTTAATATAGGCCACACAGGGATCGTTAGGTTAATGCATTGAGGCGGTAGGCCACTCTGAACAAATGAGTTTTTAGGGCACGCTTAAAACTGTGGGGATTGGGGATTAATCGTATTATCCTAGGTAGTGCATTCCAAAGAATCGGCGCAGCACGTGTAAAGTCTTGGAGACGGGAGTGGGAGGTTCTGATTATTGAGGATGCTAACCTGAGGTCATCAGCGGAGCGGAGGGCACGGGTAGGGTGGTAGACTGAGACCAGAGAGGAGATGTAGGGTGGTGCTGAGCCATGGAGTGCTTTGTGGATGAGGGTAGTAGTTTTGTACTGGATTCTTGAGTGGATGGGTAACCAGTGTAATGACTGGCACAAGGTAGAGGCATCGGTGTAACGGTTGGTGAGGAATATGATCCTGGCAGCAGCATTCAGGACAGATTGGAGCGGGGAGAGTTTGGTAAGAGGGAGGCCGATTAGTAGAGAGTTACAATAGTCCAGACGAGAATGAATAAGTGAAACAGTAAGAGTTTTTGCAGAGTCGAAAGTAAGAAAAGGGCGAATTCTAGAAATGTTTTTGAGATGCAGGTAAGAAGAGCGAGCCAGTGATCGGATGTGGGGGGTGAATGAAAGGTCAGAATCAAGGATGACCCCAAGGCAGCGGGCATGTTGCTTTGGAGTAATGGTGGAACCGCAAACGGAGATGGCAATGTCAGGCAAAGGTAGGTTAGTAGAGGGAGAAAACACGAGGAGTTCAGTTTTTGACAGGTTTAGTTTCAGATAGAGGGAGGACATGATGCTAGAGACAGCGGTAAGACAATCACTGGTGTTTTCTAATAAGGCAGGCGTGAGATCAGGAGAAGAAGTGTATAGTTGGGTGTCGTCAGCATAGAGATGGTACTGGAAGCCAAATCTACTGATTGTTTGTCCAATAGGGGCAGTATACAAAGAGAAGAGGAGGGGGCCTAGGACTGATCCTTGAGGAACCCCAACAGTAAGGGGAAGGTGAGAGGAGGAGGAACCAGCAAAACATACAGTGAATGATCGGTCAGAGAGATAGGAGGAGAACCAGGAGAGAACGGTGTCCTTGAGGCCGATGGAGCGGAGCATAGTGAGGAGGAGCTGATGATCCACAGTATCAAATGCTGCAGAGAGATCCAAGAGAATTAGCATGGAGTAGTGACCATTAGATTTAGCTGTTAGTAGGTCATTAGAGACTTTAGTGAGGGCAGTTTCAGTAGAGTGTAAAGAGCGGAAACCAGATTGAAGAGGGTCGAGAAGAGAGTTATCTGAGAGATAGCGGGTAAGACGGGAGTGGACCAGGCGTTCGAGGAGTTTAGAGATGAAGGGAAGATTAGAGACAGGTCTATAATTAGCGGCACAGTTTTGGTCGAGGGATGGTTTTTTAAGTAATGGATGTATGATGGCATGCTTAAATGAGGAGGGAAAAATACCGGAAGTGAGGGAAAGGTTGAATATTTTTGTTAGGTGAGAGGTGACAGCCGGGGAAAGGGACTGGAGGAAATGTGACGGAATGGGGTCACTGGTGCAAGTGGTCGGGCGAGAAGATGCAAGGAGCCTGCTTACTTCTTCTTCTGTAACTGGTTCAAAGTCAGAGAGTGAACTAGATGCAGTGGGGGAGGGAGGACAGTGCATGGTATGAAGAGATTGGGAGATGATTTCCTGTCGAATATGGTCAATTTTTTCTTTGAAGTAATTGGCCAGATTGTCAGCACGGAGATCCGTGGTTGGGGCCTGCGCTCTTGGGTTGAGTAGGGACTGGAACGTGTCAAAGAGACGTTTAGGGTTATTGGACAGGGAGGTGATGAGGGTGTTGAAGTAGGTTTGTTTGGAGAGGTGAAGGGCAGAATTGTATGTCTTTAGCATGAACTTATAATGGATGAAATCTTCGGGTAGATTAGATTTTCTCCACAGACGTTCTGCGCACCTGGAGCACCGCTGCAGGAAACGTGTTTGCAGCGTGTGCCACGGTTGTTGCCGTCTGTGCCGAGTTGTTTTATGTATAGGAGGAGCAGCTTCATCCAGGGCACTTTGCAGGGTTTCATTGTAATGCTTCAGAGCAGAATCAGGACATGAGATGGAGGAGATTGGGGCCAATGAGGACTGCAAGTTCTTCATAAGTTCCTGGGTGTTAATGGCCTGTATGTTTCTATAAGTGTGGAAAGTGGGGGTGACCTGAGCGGGATGGCAGTTCTTGATAGAGAATGAAAGAAGGTGGTGGTCAGAGAGTGGGAGAGGGGAGTTTGTGAAATCATCCACTGAGCAAAGCCGGGAGAAGACCAAGTCAAGGGAGTTTCCATCTTCATGTGTTGGCGAGTTAGTATGCTGCGAGAGGCCGAAAGAGGAGGTTAGAGCCAAAAGGTGAGAAGCAGATGGGGAGAGGGGAGAGGCAATAGGGATGTTGAAATCACCCATGATAAGGGTGGGGGTGTCACAGGAAAGAAAGTGTGGAAGCCAGGTGGCAAAGTGATCCAGGAACTGATGAGAGGGGCCGGGAGGACGATACACCACCACCACTCGCATGGAGAAGGGGACGTAGAGTCTGACCACATGGACCTCAAAGGAAGGGAAGACAAGTGAGGGTACTTGGGGGATAACTTGGAAAGTACATTTTGGTGAAAGGAGCAGACCAACGCCTCCACCTGCTCTGTTGTCCGATCTTGGGGTATGAGAAAAGTGTAGTGCACCATATGAAAGAGCAGCAGCAGCGGTGGTGTCTGACTGCTGGATCCAGGTTTCAGTAAGAGCCAGGAGATTAAGAGAATTAGAAAGGAAGAAGTCATGGATGAAGGAGAGTTTATTACACACAGAGCGAGAATTCCAAAGGGCACAATTCAAAGAGACAGAAGGCATGCAGGGAATATTAATAAGGTTAGAGGGGTTTCTGGGTGTAGCAATTGGGAGGTTTGACTGGCTATAACATGGGGGGCCGGGGTTTGGAGAGATGTCTCCAGCAACTAGGAGGAGGAGGATCGAAAGAGTGAGCAGATGGTTAAGTGATTTGTGAGAGCGTCTCTTGTGTTGGATGGTGGGACTGAATGGATCTGCGCTGCTAAGCAATGTGAACAGAGCATGAGTGCTATACATAGGAGAGGCAAGGACAGAGGGGCCGATATGGATGGAGTGTAGAGAGTTAATGCAAGGGCGGTGAATGTGAGTGAATGCAGCAGCCAGGATATAGAATATGCAAATAAATATGGTGAGTATTTGTGTTGTTTCAAGTGAATATGGATTAGATTTAGATTGTCTTACCTGTCTCCTGCCCTGTCTAACTGCCATGTTATAACTGCCGAGTACTTAGAAAAAAAAGTACTTTGAATAAAAATACACGAATACAAGTGCACGAATGCACCCCTGCATGAATGCTTCCCCAAGCTAAGTCTACATTTATAGAAGGCTAGCCCTTAGATCTTCCTATTTTTTTTTTTTTTTTTGTGTTAAAGCTCGTTAGCAATCAATCAAACTCAGTTGAGACAACAGGACACAATAAATGTAGTGATCAGATAAACAAATGTCCAGGTCTACATGGATCATAGACCACTTTGAAACAGTTATGTGATCTCGCTGAGTAAGGACATGCAAAGTCAGATTAAATATCTATAAACACAAAAAATGCATAATAGGATGACTAACATATATAGATATATGCAGGATTCAATGCCGAAGATGGAATGACTCAGATACCATTCAAGCTGCTTGCTGTCAGGGACTGGAGCAATAGACATGCAGGATATTTCAGCTCAGAGAATGAATGATCTGTTTACCATTCAAGCTGCTTGCTGTCAGGGACTGGAGCAATAGACATGCAGGATATTTCAGCTCAGAGAATGAATGATCTGTTTACCATTCAAGCTGCTTGCTGTCAGGGACTGGAGCAATAGACATGCAGGATATTTCAGCTCAGAGAATGAATGATCTGTTTACCATTCAAGCTGCTTGCTGTCAGGGACTGGAGCAATAGACATGCAGGATATTTCAGCTCAGAGAATGAATGATCTGTTTACCATTCAAGCTGCTTGCTGTCAGGGACTGGAGCAATAGACATGCAGGATATTTCAGCTCAGAGAATGAATGATCTGTTTACCATTCAAGCTGCTTGCTGTCAGGGACTGGAGCAATAGACATGCAGGATATTTCAGCTCAGAGAATGAATGATCTGTTTACCATTCAAGCTGCTTGCTGTCAGGGACTGGAGCAATAGACATGCAGGATATTTCAGCTCAGAGAATGAATGATCTGTTTACCATTCAAGCTGCTTGCTGTCAGGGACTGGAGCAATAGACATGCAGGATATTTCAGCTCAGAGAATGAATGATCTGTTTACCATTCAAGCTGCTTGCTGTCAGGGACTGGAGCAATAGACATGCAGGATATTTCAGCTCAGAGAATGAATGACCTACACTCTCTACCCTACACTCTACACTCTATACCATACACTCTATACCCTACACTCTACACTCTATACCCTACACTCTACACTCTATACCCTACACTCTATACCCTACACTCTATACCCGACACTCTACATGCTATACCCTACACTCTACACTCTATACCCTACACTCTATACCCTACACTCTATACCCTACACTCTATACCCCACACTCTATACCCTACACTCTACACTCTATACCCTACACTCTATACCCTACACTCTACACCCTACACTCTATACCCTACACTCTATGCCCTACACTCTATACCCTACACTCTATACCCTACACTCTATACCCTACACTCTATACCCTACACTCTATACCATACACTCTACACTCTATATCCTACACTCTCTACCCTACACTCTACACTCTATACCCTACACTCTATACCCTACACTCTAATCCCTACACTCTACACTCTATACCCTACACTCTACACTCTATAACCTACACTCTATATCCTACACTCTACACTCTATACCATACATTCTATACCCTACACTCTATACCATACACTCTATACCCTACACTCTACACCCTACACTCTATACCCTACACTCTATACCCTACACTCTATTCCCTACACTCTATACCCTACACTCTACACCCTACACTCTATACCCTACACTCTATACCATACACTCTATACCCTACACTCTACACTCTATACCCTACACTCTACATCCCACACTCTATACCCTACACTCTAATCCTGACACTCTACACTCTATACCCTACCCTACACTCTATACCCTACACTCTACACTCTCTACCCTACACTCTATACCCTACACTCTATAACATACACTCTCTACCCTACACTCTATACCCTACACTCTATAACATACACTCTATACCATACACTCTACAATCTATACCCTACACTCTATACCATACACTCTACACCATACACTCTATAGCGTACACTCTATTCCCTACACTCTACACTCTATACCCTACACTCTATACCCTACACTCTACACCCTGCACTCTATACCCTACACACTATACCCTACACTCTACACTCTATAGCCTACACTCTACAATCTATACCCTACACTCTATACCCTACACTCTATACCCTACAGTCTATACCCTACACTCTATACCCTACACTCTACACTCTATACCTTACACTCTACACTCTATTCCCTACACTCTATACCCTACACTCTATACCCTACACTCTATACCCTACACTCTATACCCTACACTCTACACCCTACACTCTATACCCTACACTCTATACCATACACTCTATACCCTACACTCTACACTCTATACCCTACACTCTACACCCTACACTCTATACCCTACACTCTAATCCCTTCACTCTACACTCTATACCCTACACTCTATACCCTACACTCTACACTCTATACCTTACACTCTACACTCTATTCCCTACACTCTATACCCTACACTCTATACCCTACACTCTATACCCTACTCTCTACACCCTACACTCTATACCATACACTCTATACACTACACTCTACACTCTATACCCTACACTCTACACCCTACACTCTATACCCTACACTCTAATCCCTACACTCTACACTCTATACTCTACACTCTATACCCTACACTCTATACCCTACACTCTACAGACTCTACCCTACACTCTATACCCTACACTCTATACCCTACACTCTATACCCTACACTCTACACTCTATACCCTACACTCTACACTCTATACCCTACACTCTATACCTTACACTCTATACCCTACACTCTATACCCTACACTCTAATCCCTACACTGTACACTCTATACCCTACACTCTATACCCTACACTCTACACTCTGTACCTTACACTCTACACTCTATTCCCTACACTCTATACCCTACACTCTATACCCTACACTCTATACCCTACACTCTATACCCAACACTCTACACCCTACACTCTATACCCTACACTCTATACCATACACTCTATACCCTACACTCTACACTCTATACCCTACACTCTACACTTTATACCCTACACTCTATACCCTACACTCTATACCCTACACTCTATACCATACACTCCATACCCTACACTCTATACCGTACACTCTATACCCTACACTCTATACCCTACAATCTATACCCTACACTCTACACCCTACACTATATACCTTACACTCTATACCCTACACTCTATACCCTACACTCTAAACTCTATACCCTACACTCTACACTCTATACCCTACACTCTATAACATACACTCTATACCCTACACTCTACACTCTATACCCTACACTCTATACCATACACTCTACACCATACACTCTATAGCATACACTCTATACCCTACACTCTACACTCTATACCCTACACTCTATACCCTACACTCTACACCCTGCACTCTATACCCTACACACTATACCCTACACTCTACACTCTATACCCTACACTCTATACCCTACACTCTATACCCTACACTCTATACCCTACACTCTATAGCCTACAATCTATACCCTACACTTTATACCCTACAGTCTATACCCTACACTCTATACCCTACACTCTACACTCTATACCTTACACTCTACACTCTATTCCCTACACTCTATACCCTACACTCTATACCCTACACTCTATACCCTACACTCTATACCCTACACTCTACACCCTACACTCTATACCCTACACTCTATACCATACACTCTATACCCTACACTCTACACTCTATACCCTACACTCTACACCCTACACTCTATACCCTACACTCTAATCCCTACACTCTACACTCTATACCCTACACTCTATACCCTAAACTCTACACTCTATACCTTACACTCTACACTCTATTCCCTACACTCTATACCCTACACTCTATACCCTACACTCTATACCCTACACTCTACACCCTACACTCTATACCCTACACTCTATACCATACACTCTATACCCTACACTCTACACTCTATACCCTACACTCTACACACTACACTCTATACCCTACACTCTAATCCCTACACTCTACACTCTATACCCTACACTCTATACCCTACACTCTATACCCTACACTCTACACTCTCTACCCTACACTCTATACCCTACACTCTATAACATACACTCTATACCCTACTCTCTACACCCTACACTCTACACTCTATACCCTACACTCTAATCCTGACACTCTACACTCTATACCCTACCCTACACTCTATACCCTACACTCTACACTCTCTACCCTACACTCTATACCCTACACTCTATAACATACACTCTCTACCCTACACTCTATACCCTACACTCTATAACATACACTCTATACCATACACTCTACAATCTATACCCTACACTCTATACCATACACTCTACACCATACACTCTATAGCGTACACTCTATACCCTACACTCTACACTCTATACCCTACACTCTATACCCTACACTCTACACCCTGCACTCTATACCGTACACACTATACCCTACACTCTACACTCTATACCCTACACTCTATACCCTACACTCTATACCCTACACTCTATACCCTACACTCTACACTCTATACCCTACACTCTATAGCTTACACTCTACAATCTATACCCTACACTCTATACCCTACACTCTATACCCTACAGTCTATACCCTACACTCTATACCCTACACTCTACACTCTATACCTTACACTCTACACTCTATTCCCTACACTCTATACCCTACACTCTATACCCTACACTCTATACCCTACACTCTATACCCTACACTCTACACCCTACACTCTATACCCTACACTCTATACCATACACTCTATACCCTACACTCTACACTCTATACCCTACACTCTACACCCTACACTCTATACCCTACACTCTAATCCCTTCACTCTACACTCTATACCCTACACTCTATACCCTACACTCTACACTCTATACCTTACACTCTACACTCTATTCCCTACACTCTATACCCTACACTCTATACCCTACACTCTATACCCTACTCTCTACACCCTACACTCTATACCATACACTCTATACACTACACTCTACACTCTATACCCTACACTCTACACCCTACACTCTATACCCTACACTCTAATCCCTACACTCTACACTCTATACTCTACACTCTATACCCTACACTCTATACCCTACACTCTACAGACTCTACCCTACACTCTATACCCTACACTCTATACCCTACACTCTATACCCTACACTCTACACTCTATACCCTACACTCTACACTCTATACCCTACACTCTATACCTTACACTCTATACCCTACACTCTATACCCTACACTCTAATCCCTACACTCTACACTCTATACCCTACACTCTATACCCTACACTCTACACTCTGTACCTTACACTCTACACTCTATTCCCTACACTCTATACCCTACACTCTATACCCTACACTCTATACCCTACACTCTATACCCAACACTCTACACCCTACACTCTATACCCAACACTCTATACCATACACTCTATACCCTACACTCTACACTCTATACCCTACACTCTACACTTTATACCCTACACTCTATACCCTACACTCTATACCATACACTCCATACCCTACACTCTATACCGTACACTCTATACCCTACACTCTATACCCTACAATCTATACCCTACACTCTACACCCTACACTATATACCTTACACTCTATACCCTACACTCTATACCCTACACTCTAAACTCTATACCCTACACTCTACACTCTATACCCTACACTCTATAACATACACTCTATACCCTACACTCTACACTCTATACCCTACACTCTATACCATACACTCTACACCATACACTCTATAGCATACACTCTATACCCTACACTCTACACTCTATACCCTACACTCTATACCCTACACTCTACACCCTGCACTCTATACCCTACACACTATACCCTACACTCTACACTCTATACCCTACACTCTATACCCTACACTCTATACCCTACACTCTATACCCTACACTCTATACCCTACACTCTATAGCCTACAATCTATACCCTACACTTTATACCCTACAGTCTATACCCTACACTCTATACCCTACACTCTACACTCTATACCTTACACTCTACACTCTATTCCCTACACTCTATACCCTACACTCTATACCCTACACTCTATACCCTACACTCTATACCGTACACTCTACACCCTACACTCTATACCCTACACTCTATACCATACACTCTATACCCTACACTCTACACTCTATACCCTACACTCTACACCCTACACTCTATACCCTACACTCTAATCCCTACACTCTACACTCTATACCCTACACTCTATACCCTAAACTCTACACTCTATACCTTACACTCTACACTCTATTCCCTACACTCTATACCCTACACTCTATACCCTACACTCTATACCCTACACTCTACACCCTACACTCTATACCCTACACTCTATACCATACACTCTATACCCTACACTCTACACTCTATACCCTACACTCTACACACTACACTCTATACCCTACACTCTAATCCCTACACTCTACACTCTATACCCTACACTCTATACCCTACACTCTATACCCTACACTCTACACTCTCTACCCTACACTCTATACCCTACACTCTATAACATACACTCTATACCCTACACTCTACACCCTACACTCTATACCATACACTCTACACTGTATACCCTACACTCTATACCATACACTCTACACCATACACTCTATAGCATACACTCTATACCCTACACTCTACACTCTATACCCTACACTCTATACCCTACACTCTACACCCTGCACTCTATACCCTACACACTATACCCTACACTCTACACTCTATACCCTACACTCTATACCCTACACTCTATACCCTACACTCTACACTCTATACCCTACACTCTATAGCCTATACTCTACAATCTATACCCTACACTCTATACCCTACACTCTATACCCTACAGTCTATACCCTACACTCTACACTCTATACCTTACACTCCACACTCTATTCCCTACACTCTATACACTACACTCTATACCCTACACTCTATACCCTACACTCTAATCCCTACACTCTACACTCTATACCCTACA
This sequence comes from Ranitomeya imitator, assembly GCF_032444005.1. Lineage (NCBI taxonomy): Eukaryota > Metazoa > Chordata > Amphibia > Anura > Dendrobatidae > Ranitomeya > Ranitomeya imitator. The sequence goes on from NW_027194496.1 coordinate 165,499, forward strand.
CTCTATACCCTACACTCTACACTCTATTCCTTACACTCTACACTCTATTCCCTACACTCTATACCCTACACTCTATACCCTACACTCTATACCCTACACTCTATACCCAACACTCTACACCCTACACTCTATACCCTACACTCTATACCATACACTCTATACCCTACACTCTACACTCTATACCCTCCACTCTACACTCTATACCCTACACTCTATACCCTACACTCTATACCCTACACTCTATACCCGACACTCTACACGCTATACCCTACACTCTACACTCTATACCCTACACTCTATACCCTACACTCTATACCCTACACTTTATACCCTACACTCTATACCCTACACTCTACACTCTATACCCTACACTCTATACCCTACACTCTACACCCTACACTCTTTACCCTACACTCTATGCCCTACACTCTATACCCTACACTCTATACCCTACACTCTATACCCTACACTCTACACTCTATACCCTACACTCTATACCCTACACTCTATGCCCTACACTCTACACTCTATACCCTACACTCTATACCCTACACTCTATACCCTACACTCTATACCCTACACTCTACACTCTATATCCTACACTATCTACCCTACACTCTACACTCTATACCCTACACTCTATACCCTACACTCTATGCCCTACACTCTACACTCTATACCCTACACTCTATACCCTACACTCTATACCCTACACTCTATACCCTACACTCTACACTCTATATCCTACACTATCTACCCTACACTCTACACTCTACACCCTACACTCTATACCCTACACTCTATACCATACACTCTATACCCTACACTCTACACTCTATACCCTACACTCTACACTTTATACCCTACACTCTATACCCTACACTCTATACCCTACACTCTATACCATACACTCCATACCCTACACTCTATACCGTACACTCTATACCCTACACTCTATACCCTACAATCTATACCCTACACTCTACACCCTACACTCTATACCTTACACTCTATACCCTACACTCTATACCCTACACTCTAAACTCTATACCCTACACTCTACACTCTATACCCTACACTCTATAACATACACTCTATACCCTACACTCTACACTCTATACCCTACACTCTATACCATACACTCTACACCATACACTCTATAGCATACACTCTATACCCTACACTCTACACTCTATACCCTACACTCTATACCCTACACTCTACACCCTGCACTCTATACCCTACACACTATACCCTACACTCTACACTCTATACCCTACACTCTATACCCTACACTCTATACCCTACACTCTATACCCTACACTCTATAGCCTACAATCTATACCCTACACTTTATACCCTACAGTCTATACCCTACACTCTATACCCTACACTCTACACTCTATACCTTACACTCTACACTCTATTCCCTACACTCTATACCCTACACTCTATACCCTACACTCTATACCCTACACTCTATACCCTACACTCTACACCCTACACTCTATACCCTACACTCTATACCATACACTCTATACCCTACACTCTACACTCTATACCCTACACTCTACACTCTACACTCTATACCCTACACTCTAATCCCTACACTCTACACTCTATACCCTACACTCTATACCCTACACTCTACACTCTATACCTTACACTCTACACTCTATTCCCTACACTCTATACCCTACACTCTATACCCTACACTCTATACCCTACACTCTACACCCTACACTCTATACCCTACACTCTATACCATACACTCTATACCCTACACTCTACACTCTATACCCTACACTCTACACACTACACTCTATACCCTACACTCTAATCCCTACACTCTACACTCTATACCCTACACTCTATACCCTACACTCTATACCCTACACTCTACACTCTCTACCCTACACTCTATACCCTACACTCTATAACATACACTCTATACCCTACACTCTACACCCTACACTCTATACCATACACTCTACACTGTATACCCTACACTCTATACCATACACTCTACACCATACACTCTATAGCATACACTCTATACCCTACACTCTACACTCTATACCCTACACTCTATACCCTACACTCTACACCCTGCACTCTATACCCTACACACTATACCCTACACTCTACACTCTATACCCTACACTCTATACACTACACTCTATACCCTACACTCTACACTCTATACCCTACACTCTATAGCCTATACTCTACAATCTATACCCTACACTCTATACCCTACACTCTATACCCTACAGTCTATACCCTACACTCTACACTCTATACCTTACACTCCACACTCTATTCCCTACACTCTATACACTACACTCTATACCCTACACTCTATACCCTACACTCTAATCCCTACACTCTACACTCTATACCCTACACTCTATACCCTACACTCTACACTCTATACCTTACACTCTACACTCTATTCCCTACACTCTATACCCTACACTCTATACCCTACACTCTATACCCTACACTCTATACCCAACACTCTACACCCTACACTCTATACCCTACACTCTATACCCTACACTCTACACTCTATACCCTACACTCTACAGTCTATACCCTACACTCTATACCCTACACTCTATACCCTACACTCTATACCCGACACTCTACACGCTATACCCTACACTCTACACTCTATACCCTACACTCTATACCCTACACTCTATACCCTACACTTTATACCCTACACTCTATACCCTACACTCTACACTCTATACCCTACACTCTATACCCTACACTCTACACCCTACACTCTTTACCCTACACTCTATGCCCTACACTCTATACCCTACACTCTATACCCTACACTCTATACCCTACACTCTACACTCTATACCCTACACTCTATACCCTACACTCTATGCCCTACACTCTACACTCTATACCCTACACTCTATACCCTACACTCTATACCCTACACTCTATACCCTACACTCTACACTCTATATCCTACACTATCTACCCTACACTCTACACTCTATACCCTACACTCTATACCCTACACTCTAATCCCTACACTCTACACTCTATACCCTACACTCTATACCCTACACTCTATACCCTACGCTCTACACTCTATACCCTACACTCTATATCCTACACTCTACACTCTATACCATACATTCTATACCCTACACTCTATACCATACACTCTATACCCTACACTCTACACCCTACACTCTATACCCTACACTCTATACCCTACACTCTATACCCTACACTCTATACCATACACTCTACACCCTACACTCTATACCCTACACTCTATACCATACACTCTATACCCTACACTCTACACTCTATACCCTACACTCTACACCCTACACTCTATACCCTACACTCTAATCCCTACACTCTACACTCTATACACTACACTCTATACCCTAAACTCTACACTCTATACCTTACACTCTACACTCTATTCCCTACACTCTATACCCTACACTCTATACCCTACACTCTAATCCCTACACTCTACACTCTATACCCTACACTCTATACCCTACACTCTACACTCTATACCTTACACTCTACACTCTATTCCCTACACTCTATACCCTACACTCTATACCCTACACTCTATACCCTACACTCTATACCCAACACTCTACACCCTACACTCTATACCCTACACTCTATACCCTACACTCTACACTCTATACCCTACACTCTACAGTCTATACCCTACACTCTATACCCTACACTCTATACCCTACACTCTATACCCGACACTCTACACGCTATACCCTACACTCTACACTCTATACCCTACACTCTATACCCTACACTCTATACCCTACACTTTATACCCTACACTCTATACCCTACACTCTACACTCTATACCCTACACTCTATACCCTACACTCTACACCCTACACTCTTTACCCTACACTCTATGCCCTACACTCTATACCCTACACTCTATACCCTACACTCTATACCCTACACTCTACACTCTATACCCTACACTCTATACCCTACACTCTATGCCCTACACTCTACACTCTATACCCTACACTCTATACCCTACACTCTATACCCTACACTCTATACCCTACACTCTACACTCTATATCCTACACTATCTACCCTACACTCTACACTCTATACCCTACACTCTATACCCTACACTCTAATCCCTACACTCTACACTCTATACCCTACACTCTATACCCTACACTCTATACCCTACGCTCTACACTCTATACCCTACACTCTATATCCTACACTCTACACTCTATACCATACATTCTATACCCTACACTCTATACCATACACTCTATACCCTACACTCTACACCCTACACTCTATACCCTACACTCTATACCCTACACTCTATACCCTACACTCTATACCATACACTCTACACCCTACACTCTATACCCTACACTCTATACCATACACTCTATACCCTACACTCTACACTCTATACCCTACACTCTACACCCTACACTCTATACCCTACACTCTAATCCCTACACTCTACACTCTATACACTACACTCTATACCCTAAACTCTACACTCTATACCTTACACTCTACACTCTATTCCCTACACTCTATACCCTACACTCTATACCCTACACTCTATACCCTACACTCTACACCCTACACTCTATACCCTACACTCTAAACCATACACTCTATACCCTACACTCTACACTCTATACCCTACACTCTACACACTACACTCTATACCCTACACTCTAATCCCTACACTCTACACTCTATACCCTACACTCTATACCCTACACTCTATACCCTACACTCTACACTCTCTACCCTACACTCTATACCCTACACTCTATAACATACACTCTATACCCTACACTCTACACCCTACACTCTATACCATACACTCTACACTGTATACCCTACACTCTATACCATACACTCTACACCATACACTCTATAGCATACACTCTATACCCTACACTCTACACTCTATACCCTACACTCTATACCCTACACTCTACACCCTGCACTCTATACCCTACACACTATACCCTACACTCTACACTCTATACCCTACACTCTATACCCTACACTCTATACCCTACACTCTACACTCTATACCCTACACTCTATAGCCTATACTGTACAATCTATACCCTACACTCTATACCCTACACTCTATACCCTACAGTCTATACCCTACACTCTACACTCTATACCTTACACTCCACACTCTATTCCCTACACTCTATACACTACACTCTATACCCTACACTCTATACCCTACACTCTAATCCCTACACTCTACACTCTATACCCTACACTCTATACCCTACACTCTACACTCTATTCCTTACACTCTACACTCTATTCCCTACACTGTATACCCTACACTCTATACCCTACACTCTATACCCTACACTCTATACCCAACACTCTACACCCTACACTCTATACCCTACACTCTATACCATACACTCTATACCCTACACTCTACACTCTATACCCTCCACTCTACACTCTATACCCTACACTCTATACCCTACAGTCTATACACGACACTCTATACCCGACACTCTACACGCTATACCCTACACTCTACACTCTATACCCTACACTCTATACCCTACACTCTATACCCTACACTTTATACCCTACACTCTATACCCTACACTCTATACTCTATACCCTACACTCTATACCCTACACTCTACACCCTACACTCTTTACCCTACACTCTATGCCCTACACTCTATACCCTACACTCTATACCCTACACTCTATACCCTACACTCTACACTCTATACCCTACACTCTATACCCTACACTCTATGCCCTACACTCTACACTCTATACCCTACACTCTATACCCTACACTCTATACCCTACACTCTATACCCTACACTCTACACTCTATATCCTACACTATCTACCCTACACTCTACACTCTATACCCTACACTCTATACCCTACACTCTATGCCCTACACTCTACACTCTATACCCTACACTCTATACCCTACACTCTATACCCTACACTCTATACCCTACACTCTACACTCTATATCCTACACTATCTACCCTACACTCTACACTCTACACCCTACACTCTATACCCTACACTCTATACCATACACTCTATACCCTACACTCTACACTCTATACCCTACACTCTACACTTTATACCCTACACTCTATACCCTACACTCTATACCCTACACTCTATACCATACACTCCATACCCTACTCTCTATACCGTACACTCTATACCCTACACTCTATACCCTACAATCTATACCCTACACTCTACACCCTACACTCTATACCTTACACTCTATACCCTACACTCTATACCCTACACTCTAAACTCTATACCCTACACTCTACACTCTATACCCTACACTCTATAACATACACTCTATACCCTACACTCTACACTCTATACCCTACACTCTATACCATACACTCTACACCATACACTCTATAGCATACACTCTATACCCTACACTCTACACTCTATACCCTACACTCTATACCCTACACTCTACACCCTGCACTCTATACCCTACACACTATACCCTACACTCTACACTCTATACCCTACACTCTATACCCTACACTCTATACCCTACACTCTATACCCTACACTCTATACCCTACACTCTATAGCCTACAATCTATACCCTACACTTTATACCCTACAGTCTATACCCTACACTCTATACCCTACACTCTACACTCTATACCTTACACTCTACACTCTATTCCCTACACTCTATACCCTACACTCTATACCCTACACTCTATACCCTACACTCTATACCCTACACTCTACACCCTACACTCTATACCCTACACTCTATACCATACACTCTATACCCTACACTCTACACTCTATACCCTACACTCTACACTCTACACTCTATACCCTACACTCTAATCCCTACACTCTACACTCTATACCCTACACTCTATACCCTAAACTCTACACTCTATACCTTACACTCTACACTCTATTCCCTACACTCTATACCCTACACTCTATACCCTACACTCTATACCCTACACTCTACACCCTACACTCTATACCCTACACTCTATACCATACACTCTATACCCTACACTCTACACTCTATACCCTACACTCTACACACTACACTCTATACCCTACACTCTAATCCCTACACTCTACACTCTATACCCTACACTCTATACCCTACACTCTATACCCTACACTCTACACTCTCTACCCTACACTCTATACCCTACACTCTATAACATACACTCTATACCCTACACTCTACACCCTACACTCTATACCATACACTCTACACTGTATACCCTACACTCTATACCATACACTCTACACCATACACTCTATAGCATACACTCTATACCCTACACTCTACACTCTATACCCTACACTCTATACCCTACACTCTACACCCTGCACTCTATACCCTACACACTATACCCTACACTCTACACTCTATACCCTACACTCTATACCCTACACTCTATACCCTACACTCTACACTCTATACCCTACACTCTATAGCCTATACTCTACAATCTACACCCTACACTCTATACCCTACACTCTATACCCTACAGTCTATACCCTACACTCTACACTCTATACCTTACACTCCACACTCTATTCCCTACACTCTATACACTACACTCTATACCCTACACTCTATACCCTACACTCTAATCCCTACACTCTACACTCTATACCCTACACTCTATACCCTACACTCTACACTCTATACCTTACACTCTACACTCTATTCCCTACACTCTATACCCTACACTCTATACCCTACACTCTATACCCTACACTCTATACCCAACACTCTACACCCTACACTCTATACCCTACACTCTATACCATACACTCTATACCCTACACTCTACACTCTATACCCTCCACTCTACACTCTATACCCTACACTCTATACCCTACACTCTATACCCTACACTCTATACCCGACACTCTACACGCTATACCCTACACTCTACACTCTATACCCTACACTCTATACCCTACACTCTATACCCTACACTTTATACCCTACACTCTATACCCTACACTCTACACTCTATACCCTACACTCTATACCCTACACTCTACACCCTACACTCTTTACCCTACACTCTATGCCCTACACTCTATACCCTACACTCTATACCCTACACTCTATACCCTACACTCTACACTCTATACCCTACACTCTATACCCTACACTCTATGCTCTACACTCTACACTCTATACCCTACACTCTATACCCTACACTCTACACTCTATATCCTACACTATCTACCCTACACTCTACACTCTATAGCCTACACTCTATACCCTACACTCTAATCCCTACACTCTACACTCTATACCCTACACTCTATACCCTACACTCTATACCCTACGCTCTACACTCTATACCCTACACTCTATATCCTACACTCTACACTCTATACCATACATTCTATACCCTACACTCTATACCATACACTCTATACCCTACACTCTACACCCTACACTCTATACCCTACACTCTATACCCTACACTCTATACCCTACACTCTATACCCTACACTCTACACCCTACACTCTATACCCTACACTCTATACCATACACTCTATACCCTACACTCTATACCCTACACTCTAAACCCTACACTCTATACCCTACACTCTATACCCTACACTCTATACCCTACACTCTACACTCTATATCCTACACTCTCTACCCTACACTCTACACTTTATACCCTACACTCTATACCCTACACTCTAATCCCTACACTCTACACTCTATACCCTACACTCTATATCCTACACTCTACACTCTATACCATACATTCTATACCCTGCACTCTATACCATACACTCTACACCCTACACTCTATACCCTACACTCTATACCCTACACTCTATACCCTACACTCTACACCCTACACTCTATACCCTACACTCTATACCCTACACTCTATACCCTACACTCTATACCCTACACTCTACACTCTATACCCTACACTCTATACCCTACACTCTATACCCTACACTCTATACCCTACACTCTACACTCTATATCCTACACTCTCTACCCTACACTCTACACTCTATACCCTACACTCTATACCCTACACTCTAATCCCTACACTCTACACTCTATACCCTACACTCTATACCCTACACTCTATACCCTACACTCTACACTCTATACCCTACACTCTATATCCTACACTCTACACTCTATACCATACATTCTATACCCTACACTCTATACCATACACTCTATACCCTACACTCTACACCCTACACTCTATACCCTACACTTTATACCCTACACTCTATACCCTACACTCTATACCCTACACTCTACACCCTACACTCTATACCCTACACTCTATACCATACACTCTATACCCTACACTCTACACTCTATACCCTACACTCTACATCCTACACTCTATACCCTACACTCTAATCCCGACACTCTACACTCTATACCCTACACTCTATACCCTACACTCTACAATCTCTACCCTACACTCTATACCCTACACTCTATAACATACACTCTATACCCTACACTATACCCTACACTCTATACCATGCACTCTACAATCTATACCCTACACTCTATACCATACACTCTACACCATACACTCTATAGCATACACTCTATACCCTACACTCTACACTCTATACCCTACACTCTATACCCTACACTCTACACCCTGCACTCTATACCCTACACACTATACCCTGCACTCTACACTCTATACCTTACACTCTCTACCCTACACTCTATACCCTACACTCTATACCCTACACTCTACACTCTATACCCTACACTCTATAGCCTACACTCTACAATCTATACCCTACACTCTATACCCTACACTCTATACCCTACAGTCTATACCCTACACTCTATACCCTACACTCTACACTCTATACCTTACACTCTACACTCTATTCCCTACACTCTATACCCTACACTCTATACCCTACACTCTATACCCTACACTCTATACCCTACACTCTACACCCTACACTCTATACCCTACACTCTGTACCATACACTCTATACCCTACACTCTACACTCTATACCCTACACTCTACACCCTACACTCTATACCCTACACTCTAATCCCTTCACTCTACACTCTATACCCTACACTCTATACCCTACACTCTATACCTTACACTCTACACTCTATTCCCTACACTCTATACCCTACACTCTATACCCTACACTCTATACCCTACACTCTACACCCTACACTCTATACCCTACACTCTATACCATACACTCTATACCCTACACTCTACACTCTATACCCTACACTCTACACCCTACACTCTATACCCTACACTCTAATCCCTACACTCTACACTCTATACCCTACACTCTATACCCTACACTCTATACCCTACACTCTACACACTCTACCCTACACTCTATACCCTACACTCTATACCCTACACTCTATACCCTACACTCTACACTCTATACCCCACACTTTACACTCTATACCCTACACTCTATACCCTACACTCTATACCCTACACTCTAATCCCTACACTCTACACTCTATACCCTACAGTCTATACCCTACACTCTACACTCTATACCTTACACTCTACACTCTATTCCCTACACTCTATACCCTACACTCTATACCCTACACTCTATACCCTACACTCTATACCCTACACTCTATACCCAACACTCTACACCTTACATTCTATACCCTACACTCTATACCATACAATCTATACCCTACACTCTACACTCTATACCCTACACTCTACACTCTATACCCTACACTCTATACCCTACACTCTATACCCTACAATCTATACCATACACTCTATACCTCACACTCTATACCCTACACTCTATACCCTACACTCTATACCATACACTCTATACCCTACACTCTATACCGTACACTCTATACCCTACACTCTATACCCTACACTCTATACCCTACACTCTACACCCTACACTCTATACCTTACACTCTATACCCTACACTCTATACCCTACACTCTAAACTCTATACCCTACACTCTACACTCTATACCCTACACTCTATACCCTACACTCTATACCCTACACTCTATACCCTACACTGTATACCCTACACTCTATACCCTACACTCTATACCCTACACTCTACACTCTATACCCTACACTCTATACCCTACACTCTATACCCTACACTCTACACTTTATGCACTACACTCTATACCCTACACTCTATACCCTACACTCTACACCCTACACTCTATACCCTACACTCTATACCATATACTCTATACCCTACACTCTACACTCTATACCCTACACTCTACACCCTACACTCTATACCCTACACTCTAATCCCAACACTCTACACTCTATACCCTACACTCTATACCCTACAGTCTACACTCTATACCTTACACTCTACACTCTATTCCCTACACTCTATACCCTACACTCTATACCCTACACTCTATACCCTACACTCTATACCCTACACTCTACACCCTACACTCTATACCCTACACTCTATACCATACACTCTATACCCTACACTCTACACTCTATACCCTACACTCTACACCCTACACTCTATACCCTACACTCTAATCCCTACACTCTACACTCTATACCCTACACTCTATCCCCTACACTCTATACCCTACACTCTACACTCTCTACCCTACACTCTATACCCTACACTCTATACCCTACACTCAACACTCTATACCCTACACTCTACACTCTATACCCTACACTCTATACCCTACACTCTATACCCTACACTCTATACCCTACACTCTATACCATACACTCTATACCCTACACTCTATACCCTACACTCTATCCTACACACTATACCCTACACTCTACACTCTATATCCTACACACTATACCCTACACTCTATACCCTACACAATACACTCTATACCCTACACTCTATAGCCTACACTCTACAATCTATACCCTACACTCTATACCCTACACTCTATACCCTACAGTCTATACCCTACACTCTATACCCTACACTCTACACTCTAAACCTTACACTCTACACTCTATTCCCTACACTCTATACCCTACACTCTATACCCTACACTCTATACCCTATACTCTACACCCTACACTCTATACCCTACACTCTATACCATATACTCTATACCCTACACTCTACACTCTATACCCTACACTCTACACCCTACACTCTATACCCTACACTCTAATCCCAACACTCTACACTCTATACCCTACACTCTATACCCTACACTCTACACTCTATACCCTATACTCTACACCCTACACTCTATACCCTACACTCTATACCATATACTCTATACCCTACACTCTACACTCTATACCCTACACTCTACACCCTACACTCTATACCCTACACTCTAATCCCAACACTCTACACTCTATACCCTACACTCTATACCCTACACTCTACACTCTATACCCTACGCTCTACACTCTATACCCTACACTCTATATCCTACACTCTACACTCTATACCATACATTCTATACCCTACACTCTATACCATACACTCTATACCCTACACTCTACACCCTACACTCTATACCCTACACTCTATACCCTACACTCTATACCCTACACTCTATACCCTACACTCTACACCCTACACTCTATACCCTACACTCTATACCATACACTCTATACCCTACACTCTATACCCTACACTCTAAACCCTACACTCTATACCCTACACTCTATACCCTACACTCTATACCCTACACTCTACACTCTATATCCTACACTCTCTACCCTACACTCTACACTTTATACCCTACACTCTATACCCTACACTCTAATCCCTACACTCTACACTCTATACCCTACACTCTATATCCTACACTCTACACTCTATACCATACATTCTATACCCTGCACTCTATACCATACACTCTACACCCTACACTCTATACCCTACACTCTATACCCTACACTCTATACCCTACACTCTACACCCTACACTCTATACCCTACACTCTATACCCTACACTCTATACCCTACACTCTATACCCTACACTCTACACTCTATACCCTACACTCTATACCCTACACTCTATACCCTACACTCTATACCCTACACTCTACACTCTATATCCTACACTCTCTACCCTACACTCTACACTCTATACCCTACACTCTATACCCTACACTCTAATCCCTACACTCTACACTCTATACCCTACACTCTATACCCTACACTCTATACCCTACACTCTACACTCTATACCCTACACTCTATATCCTACACTCTACACTCTATACCATACATTCTATACCCTACACTCTATACCATACACTCTATACCCTACACTCTACACCCTACACTCTATACCCTACACTCTATACCCTACACTCTATACCCTACACTCTATACCCTACACTCTACACCCTACACTCTATACCCTACACTCTATACCATACACTCTATACCCTACACTCTACACTCTATACCCTACACTCTACATCCTACACTCTATACCCTACACTCTAATCCCGACACTCTACACTCTATACCCTACACTCTATACCCTACACTCTACAATCTCTACCCTACACTCTATACCCTACACTCTATAACATACACTCTATACCCTACACTATACCCTACACTCTATACCATGCACTCTACAATCTATACCCTACACTCTATACCATACACTCTACACCATACACTCTATAGCATACACTCTATACCCTACACTCTACACTCTATACCCTACACTCTATACCCTACACTCTACACCCTGCACTCTATACCCTACACACTATACCCTACACTCTACACTCTATACCTTACACTCTCTACCCTACACTCTATACCCTACACTCTATACCCTACACTCTACACTCTATACCCTACACTCTATAGCCTACACTCTACAATCTATACCCTACACTCTATACCCTACACTCTATACCCTACAGTCTATACCCTACACTCTATACCCTACACTCTACACTCTATACCTTACACTCTACACTCTATTCCCTACACTCTATACCCTACACTCTATACCCTACACTCTATACCCTACACTCTATACCCTACACTCTACACCCTACACTCTATACCCTACACTCTGTACCATACACTCTATACCCTACACTCTACACTCTATACCCTACACTCTACACCCTACACTCTATACCTTACACTCTAATCCCTTCACTCTACACTCTATACCCTACACTCTATACCCTACACTCTATACCTTACACTCTACACTCTATTCCCTACACTCTATACCCTACACTCTATACCCTACACTCTATACCCTACACTCTACACCCTACACTCTATACCCTACACTCTATACCATACACTCTATACCCTACACTCTACACTCTATACCCTACACTCTACACCCTACACTCTATACCCTACACTCTAATCCCTACACTCTACACTCTATACCCTACACTCTATACCCTACACTCTATACCCTACACTCTACACACTCTACCCTACACTCTATACCCTACACTCTATACCCTACACTCTATACCCTACACTCTACACTCTATACCCCACACTTTACACTCTATACCCTACACTCTATACCCTACACTCTATACCCTACACTCTAATCCCTACACTCTACACTCTATACCCTACAGTCTATACCCTACACTCTACACTCTATACCTTACACTCTACACTCTATTCCCTACACTCTATACCCTACACTCTATACCCTACACTCTATACCCTACACTCTATACCCTACACTCTATACCCAACACTCTACACCTTACATTCTATACCCTACACTCTATACCATACAATCTATACCCTACACTCTACACTCTATACCCTACACTCTACACTCTATACCCTACACTCTATACCCTACACTCTATACCCTACAATCTATACCATACACTCTATACCTCACACTCTATACCCTACACTCTATACCCTACACTCTATACCATACACTCTATACCCTACACTCTATACCGTACACTCTATACCCTACACTCTATACCCTACACTCTATACCCTACACTCTACACCCTACACTCTATACCTTACACTCTATACCCTACACTCTATACCCTACACTCTAAACTCTATACCCTACACTCTACACTCTATACCCTACACTCTATACCCTACACTCTATACCCTACACTCTATACCCTACACTCTATACCCTACACTGTATACCCTACACTCTATACCCTACACTCTATACCCTACACTCTACACTCTATACCCTACACTCTATACCCTACACTCTATACCCTACACTCTACACTTTATGCACTACACTCTATACCCTACACTCTATACCCTACACTCTACACCCTACACTCTATACCCTACACTCTATACCATATACTCTATACCCTACACTCTACACTCTATACCCTACACTCTACACCCTACACTCTATACCCTACACTCTAATCCCAACACTCTACACTCTATACCCTACACTCTATACCCTACAGTCTACACTCTATACCTTACACTCTACACTCTATTCCCTACACTCTATACCCTACACTCTATACCCTACACTCTATACCCTACACTCTATACCCTACACTCTACACCCTACACTCTATACCCTACACTCTATACCATACACTCTATACCCTACACTCTACACTCTATACCCTACACTCTACACCCTACACTCTATACCCTACACTCTAATCCCTACACTCTACACTCTATACCCTACACTCTATCCCCTACACTCTATACCCTACACTCTACACTCTCTACCCTACACTCTATACCCTACACTCTATACCCTACACTCAACACTCTATACCCTACACTCTACACTCTATACCCTACACTCTATACCCTACACTCTATACCCTACACTCTATACCCTACACTCTATACCATACACTCTATACCCTACACTCTATACCCTACACTCTATCCTACACACTATACCCTACACTCTACACTCTATATCCTACACACTATACCCTACACTCTATACCCTACACAATACACTCTATACCCTACACTCTATAGCCTACACTCTACAATCTATACCCTACACTCTATACCCTACACTCTATACCCTACAGTCTATACCCTACACTCTATACCCTACACTCTACACTCTAAACCTTACACTCTACACTCTATTCCCTACACTCTATACCCTACACTCTATACCCTACACTCTATACCCTATACTCTACACCCTACACTCTATACCCTACACTCTATACCATATACTCTATACCCTACACTCTACACTCTATACCCTACACTCTACACCCTACACTCTATACCCTACACTCTAATCCCAACACTCTACACTCTATACCCTACACTCTATACCCTACACTCTACACTCTATACCTTACACTCTACACTCTATTCCCTACACTCTATACCCTACACTCTATACCCTACACTCTATACCCTACACTCTATACCCTACACTCTACACCCTACACTCTATACCCTACACTCTATACCATACACTCTATACCCTACACTCTACACTCTATACCCTACACTCTACACCCTACACTCTATACCCTACACTCTAATCCCTACACTCTATTCCCTACACTCTACACTCTATACCCTACACTCTATACCATACACTCTATACCCTACACTCTATACCGTACACTCTATACCCTACACTCTATACCTTACACTCTACACTCTATTCCCTACACTCTATACCCTACACTCTATACCCTACACTCTATACCCTACACTCTACACCCTACACTCTATACCCTACACTCTATACCCTACACTCTATACCCTACACTCTACACTCTCTACCCTACACTCTATACCCTACACTCTATACCCTACACTCTACACTCTATACCCTACACTCTATACCCTACACTCTATACCCTACACTCTATACCCTACACTCTATACCATACACTCTATACCCTACACTCTATACCCTACACTCTGAACCCTACACTCTATACCCTACACTCTACTCCCTACACTCTATACGCTACACTCTATACCCTACACTCTACACTCTATACCCTACACTCTATACCCTACACTCTATACCCTACACTCTATACCCTACACTCTACACTCTATACCCTACACTCTACACGCTATACCCTACACTCTATACCCTACACTCTATACCCTACACTCTATACCCTACACTCTACACTATATACCCTACACTCTATACCCTACACTCTACACTCTATACCCTACACTCTACACTCTATACCCTACACTCTATACCCTACACTCAATACCCTACACTCTATACCCTACACTCTACACTCTATACCCTACACTCTATACCCTACACTCTATACCCTACACTCTACACTCTATACCCTACACTCTATACCCTACACCCTATGCCCTACACTCTATACCCTACACTCTACACCCTACACTCTATACCTTACACTCTATACCCTACTCTCTATACCCTACACTCTAAACTCTATACCCTACACTCTATACCCTACACTCTATAACATACACGCTACACCCTACACTCTATACCCTACAATCTATACCATACACTCTATACCCTACACTCTATACCCTACACTCTATACCATACACTCTATACCCTACACTCTATACCGTACACTCTATACCCTACACTCTATACCCTACACTCTATACCCTACACTCTACACCCTACACTCTATACCCTACACTCTAATCCCTACACTCTACACTCTATACCCTACACTCTATCCCCTACACTCTATACCCTACACTCTACACTCTCTACCCTACACTCTATACCCTACACTCTATACCCTACACTCAACACTCTATACCCTACACTCTACACTCTATACCCTACACTCTATACCCTACACTCTATACCCTACACTCTATACCCTACACTCTATACCATACACTCTATACCCTACACTCTATACCCTACACTCTATCCTACACACTATACCCTACACTCTACACTCTATATCCTACACACTATACCCTACACTCTATACCCTACACAATACACTCTATACCCTACACTCTATAGCCTACACTCTACAATCTATACCCTACACTCTATACCCTACACTCTATACCCTACAGTCTATACCCTACACTCTATACCCTACACTCTACACTCTAAACCTTACACTCTACACTCTATTCCCTACACTCTATACCCTACACTCTATACCCTACACTCTATACCCTATACTCTACACCCTACACTCTATACCCTACACTCTATACCATATACTCTATACCCTACACTCTACACTCTATACCCTACACTCTACACCCTACACTCTATACCCTACACTCTAATCCCAACACTCTACACTCTATACCCTACACTCTATACCCTACACTCTACACTCTATACCCTATACTCTACACCCTACACTCTATACCCTACACTCTATACCATATACTCTATACCCTACACTCTACACTCTATACCCTACACTCTACACCCTACACTCTATACCCTACACTCTAATCCCAACACTCTACACTCTATACCCTACACTCTATACCCTACACTCTACACTCTATACCCTACGCTCTACACTCTATACCCTACACTCTATATCCTACACTCTACACTCTATACCATACATTCTATACCCTACACTCTATACCATACACTCTATACCCTACACTCTACACCCTACACTCTATACCCTACACTCTATACCCTACACTCTATACCCTACACTCTATACCCTACAATCTACACCCTACACTCTATACCCTACACTCTATACCATACACTCTATACCCTACACTCTAAACCCTACACTCTATACCCTACACTCTATACCCTACACTCTATACCCTACACTCTACACTCTATATCCTACACTCTCTACCCTACACTCTACACTTTATACCCTACACTCTATACCCTACACTCTAATCCCTACACTCTACACTCTATACCCTACACTCTATATCCTACACTCTACACTCTATACCATACATTCTATACCCTGCACTCTATACCATACACTCTACACCCTACACTCTATACCCTACACTCTATACCCTACACTCTATACCCTACACTCTACACCCTACACTCTATACCCTACACTCTATACCCTACACTCTATACCCTACACTCTATACCCTACACTCTACACTCTATACCCTACACTCTATACCCTACACTCTATACCCTACACTCTATACCCTACACTCTACACTCTATATCCTACACTCTCTACCCTACACTCTACACTCTATACCCTACACTCTATACCCTACACTCTAATCCCTACACTCTACACTCTATACCCTACACTCTATACCCTACACTCTATACCCTACACTCTACACTCTATACCCTACACTCTATATCCTACACTCTACACTCTATACCATACATTCTATACCCTACACTCTATACCATACACTCTATACCCTACACTCTACACCCTACACTCTATACCCTACACTCTATACCCTACACTCTATACCCTACACTCTATACCCTACACTCTACACCCTACACTCTATACCCTACACTCTATACCATACACTCTATACCCTACACTCTACACTCTATACCCTACACTCTACATCCTACACTCTATACCCTACACTCTAATCCCGACACTCTACACTCTATACCCTACACTCTATACCCTACACTCTACAATCTCTACCCTACACTCTATACCCTACACTCTATAACATACACTCTATACCCTACACTATACCCTACACTCTATACCATGCACTCTACAATCTATACCCTACACTCTATACCATACACTCTACACCATACACTCTATAGCATACACTCTATACCCTACACTCTACACTCTATACCCTACACTCTATACCCTACACTCTACACCCTGCACTCTATACCCTACACACTATACCCTACACTCTACACTCTATACCTTACACTCTCTACCCTACACTCTATACCCTACACTCTATACCCTACACTCTACACTCTATACCCTACACTCTATAGCCTACACTCTACAATCTATACCCTACACTCTATACCCTACACTCTATACCCTACAGTCTATACCCTACACTCTATACCCTACACTCTACACTCTATACCTTACACTCTACACTCTATTCCCTACACTCTATACCCTACACTCTATACCCTACACTCTATACCCTACACTCTATACCCTACACTCTACACCCTACACTCTATACCCTACACTCTGTACCATACACTCTATACCCTACACTCTACACTCTATACCCTACACTCTACACCCTACACTCTATACCCTACACTCTAATCCCTTCACTCTACACTCTATACCCTACACTCTATACCCTACACTCTATACCTTACACTCTACACTCTATTCCCTACACTCTATACCCTACACTC
The DNA here is from genome assembly GCF_032444005.1 of Ranitomeya imitator. Taxonomy (NCBI): domain Eukaryota; kingdom Metazoa; phylum Chordata; class Amphibia; order Anura; family Dendrobatidae; genus Ranitomeya; species Ranitomeya imitator. The sequence continues at coordinate 185,902 of NW_027194496.1, forward strand.
TATACCCTACACTCTATACCCTACACTCTACACCCTACACTCTATACCCTACACTCTATACCATACACTCTATACCCTACACTCTACACTCTATACCCTACACTCTACACCCTACACTCTATACCCTACACTCTAATCCCTACACTCTACACTCTATACCCTACACTCTATACCCTACACTCTATACCCTACACTCTACACACTCTACCCTACACTCTATACCCTACACTCTATACCCTACACTCTATACCCTACACTCTACACTCTATACCCCACACTTTACACTCTATACCCTACACTCTATACCCTACACTCTATACCCTACACTCTAATCCCTACACTCTACACTCTATACCCTACAGTCTATACCCTACACTCTACACTCTATACCTTACACTCTACACTCTATTCCCTACACTCTATACCCTACACTCTATACCCTACACTCTATACCCTACACTCTATACCCTACACTCTATACCCAACACTCTACACCTTACATTCTATACCCTACACTCTATACCATACAATCTATACCCTACACTCTACACTCTATACCCTACACTCTACACTCTATACCCTACACTCTATACCCTACACTCTATACCCTACAATCTATACCATACACTCTATACCTCACACTCTATACCCTACACTCTATACCCTACACTCTATACCATACACTCTATACCCTACACTCTATACCGTACACTCTATACCCTACACTCTATACCCTACACTCTATACCCTACACTCTACACCCTACACTCTATACCTTACACTCTATACCCTACACTCTATACCCTACACTCTAAACTCTATACCCTACACTCTACACTCTATACCCTACACTCTATACCCTACACTCTATACCCTACACTCTATACCCTACACTCTATACCCTACACTGTATACCCTACACTCTATACCCTACACTCTATACCCTACACTCTACACTCTATACCCTACACTCTATACCCTACACTCTATACCCTACACTCTACACTTTATGCACTACACTCTATACCCTACACTCTATACCCTACACTCTACACCCTACACTCTATACCCTACACTCTATACCATATACTCTATACCCTACACTCTACACTCTATACCCTACACTCTACACCCTACACTCTATACCCTACACTCTAATCCCAACACTCTACACTCTATACCCTACACTCTATACCCTACAGTCTACACTCTATACCTTACACTCTACACTCTATTCCCTACACTCTATACCCTACACTCTATACCCTACACTCTATACCCTACACTCTATACCCTACACTCTACACCCTACACTCTATACCCTACACTCTATACCATACACTCTATACCCTACACTCTACACTCTATACCCTACACTCTACACCCTACACTCTATACCCTACACTCTAATCCCTACACTCTACACTCTATACCCTACACTCTATCCCCTACACTCTATACCCTACACTCTACACTCTCTACCCTACACTCTATACCCTACACTCTATACCCTACACTCAACACTCTATACCCTACACTCTACACTCTATACCCTACACTCTATACCCTACACTCTATACCCTACACTCTATACCCTACACTCTATACCATACACTCTATACCCTACACTCTATACCCTACACTCTATCCTACACACTATACCCTACACTCTACACTCTATATCCTACACACTATACCCTACACTCTATACCCTACACAATACACTCTATACCCTACACTCTATAGCCTACACTCTACAATCTATACCCTACACTCTATACCCTACACTCTATACCCTACAGTCTATACCCTACACTCTATACCCTACACTCTACACTCTAAACCTTACACTCTACACTCTATTCCCTACACTCTATACCCTACACTCTATACCCTACACTCTATACCCTATACTCTACACCCTACACTCTATACCCTACACTCTATACCATATACTCTATACCCTACACTCTACACTCTATACCCTACACTCTACACCCTACACTCTATACCCTACACTCTAATCCCAACACTCTACACTCTATACCCTACACTCTATACCCTACACTCTACACTCTATACCTTACACTCTACACTCTATTCCCTACACTCTATACCCTACACTCTATACCCTACACTCTATACCCTACACTCTATACCCTACACTCTACACCCTACACTCTATACCCTACACTCTATACCATACACTCTATACCCTACACTCTACACTCTATACCCTACACTCTACACCCTACACTCTATACCCTACACTCTAATCCCTACACTCTATTCCCTACACTCTACACTCTATACCCTACACTCTATACCATACACTCTATACCCTACACTCTATACCGTACACTCTATACCCTACACTCTATACCTTACACTCTACACTCTATTCCCTACACTCTATACCCTACACTCTATACCCTACACTCTATACCCTACACTCTACACCCTACACTCTATACCCTACACTCTATACCCTACACTCTATACCCTACACTCTACACTCTCTACCCTACACTCTATACCCTACACTCTATACCCTACACTCTACACTCTATACCCTACACTCTATACCCTACACTCTATACCCTACACTCTATACCCTACACTCTATACCATACACTCTATACCCTACACTCTATACCCTACACTCTGAACCCTACACTCTATACCCTACACTCTACTCCCTACACTCTATACGCTACACTCTATACCCTACACTCTACACTCTATACCCTACACTCTATACCCTACACTCTATACCCTACACTCTATACCCTACACTCTACACTCTATACCCTACACTCTACACGCTATACCCTACACTCTATACCCTACACTCTATACCCTACACTCTATACCCTACACTCTACACTATATACCCTACACTCTATACCCTACACTCTACACTCTATACCCTACACTCTACACTCTATACCCTACACTCTATACCCTACACTCAATACCCTACACTCTATACCCTACACTCTACACTCTATACCCTACACTCTATACCCTACACTCTATACCCTACACTCTACACTCTATACCCTACACTCTATACCCTACACCCTATGCCCTACACTCTATACCCTACACTCTACACCCTACACTCTATACCTTACACTCTATACCCTACTCTCTATACCCTACACTCTAAACTCTATACCCTACACTCTATACCCTACACTCTATAACATACACGCTACACCCTACACTCTATACCCTACAATCTATACCATACACTCTATACCCTACACTCTATACCCTACACTCTATACCATACACTCTATACCCTACACTCTATACCGTACACTCTATACCCTACACTCTATACCCTACACTCTATACCCTACACTCTACACCCTACACTCTATACCTTACACTCTATACCCTACACTCTATACCCTACACTCTAAACTCTATACCCTACACTCTACACTCTATACCCTACACTCTATACCCTACACTCTATACCCTACACTCTATACCCTACACTCTATACCCTACACTCTACACCTTACACTCTATACCCTACACTCTATACCCTACACTCTAAACTCTATACCCTACACTCTACACTCTATACCCTACACTCTACACTCTATACCCTACACTCTACACTCTACACTCTATACCCTACACTCTACACTCTATACCCTACACTCTATAACATACACTCTATACCCTACACTCTATACCATACACTCTATACCCTACACTCTATACCCTACACTCTATACTATACACTCTGTACCCTACACTCTATACCGTACACTCTATACCCTACACTCTATACCCTACACTCTATACCCTACACTCTACACCCTACACTCTATACCTTACACTCTATACCCTACACTCTATACCCTACACTCTAAACTCTATACCCTGCACTCTACACTCTATACCCTACACTCTATACCCTACACTCTACACCCTACACTCTATACCCTACACTCTATACCCTACACTCTATACCCTACACTCTACATTCTATACCCTACACTCTACACTCTATACCCTACACTCTATAACATACACTCTATACCCTACACTCTATACCCTACACTCTATACCCTACACTCTACACTCTATACCCTACACTCTATACCATACACTCTACACCATACACTCTATAGCATACACTCTATACCCTACACTCTACATTCTATACCCTACACTCTATACCCTACACTCTACACCCTGCACTCTATACCCTACACACTATACCCTACACTCTACACTCTATACCCTACACTCTATACCCTACACTCTATACCCTACACTCTATACCCTACACTCTATAGCCTACAATCTATACCCTACACTCTATACCCTACAGTCTATACCCTACACTCTATACCCTACACTCTACACTCTATACTTTACACTCTACACTCTATTCCCTACACTCTATACCTTACACTCTATACCCTACACTCTATACCCTACACTCTATACCCTACACTCTACACCCTACACTCTATACCCTACACTCTATACCATACACTCTATACCCTACACTCTACACTCTATACCCTACACTCTACACACTACACTCTATACCCTACACTCTAATCCCTACACTCTACACTCTATACCCTACACTCTATACCCTACACTCTATACCCTACACTCTACACTCTCTACCCTACACTCTATACCCTACACTCTATAACATACACTCTATACCCTACACTCTACACTCTACACTCTATACCATACACTCAACACTCTATACCCTACACTCTATACCATACACTCTACACCATACACTCTATAGCATACACTCTATACCCTACACTCTACACTCTATACCCTACACTCTATACCCTACACTCTACACCCTGCACTCTATACCCTACACACTATACCCTACACTCTACACTCTATACCCTACACTCTATACCCTACACTCTATACCCTACACTCTATACCCTACACTCTACACTGTATACCCTACACTCTATAGCCTACACGCTACAATCTATACCCTACACTCTATACCCTACACTCTATACCCTGCAGTCTATACCCTACACTCTATACCCTACACTCTACACTCTATACCTTACACTCCACACTCTATTCCCTACACTCTATACCCTACACTCTATACCCTACACTCTATACCCTACACTCTATACCCTACACTCTACACCCTACACTCTATACCCTACACTCTATACCATACACTCTATACCCTACACTCTACACTCTATACCCTACACTCTACACCCTACACTCTATACCCTACACTCTAATCCCTACACTCTACACTCTATACCTTACACTCTATACCCTACACTCTACACTCTATACCTTACACTCTACACTCTATTCCCTACACTCTATACCCTACACTCTATACCCTACACTCTATACCCTACACTCTACACCCTACACTCTATACCCTACACTCTATACCATACACTCTATACCCTACACTCTACACTCTATACCCTACACTCCACACCCTACACTCTATACCCTACACTCTAATCCCTACACTCTACACTCTATACCCTACACTCTATACCCTACACTCTATACCCTACACTCTACACTCTCTACCCTACACTCTATACCTTACACTCTGTACCCTACACTCTATACCCTACACTCTACACTCTATACCCTACACTCTACACTCTATACCCTACACTCTATACCCTACACTCTATACCCTACACTCTATACCCTACAATCTACACTCTATGCCCTACACTCTAAACTCTATACCCTACACTCTACACTCTATACCCTACACTCTACACTCTATACCCTACACTGTATACCCTACACTCTATACCCTGCACTCTATACCCTACACTCTATACCCTACACTCTACACTCTATACCCTACACTCTACACTCTATACCCTACACTGTATACCCTACACTCTATACCCTGCACTCTATACCCTACACTCTATACCCTACACTCTACACTCTATGCCCTACACTCTACACTCTGTACCTTACACTCAACACTCTATTCCCTACACTCTATACCCTACACTCTATACCCTACACTCTATACCCTACACTCTACACCCTACACTCTATACTCTACACTCTATACCATACACTCTACACCCTACACTCTACACTCTATGCCCTACACTCTACACCCTACACTCTATACCCTACACTCTAATCCCTACACTCTACACTCTCTACCCTACACTCTCTACCCTACACTTTATATTCTACACTCAATACCCTACACTCTACACTCTATGCCCTACACTCTACACTCTATACCCTACACTCTATACCCTAAAATCTATACCCTACACTCTACACCCTACACTCTATACCCTACACTCTATACCCTACACTCTATGCCCTACACTCTATACCCTACACTCTATGCCCTACACTCTATACCCTACACTCTATACCCTACACTCTGAACCCTACACTCTATACCCTACACTCTGCTCCCTACACTCTATACCCTACACTCTATACCCTACACTCTACACTCTATACCCTACACTCTATACCCTACACTCTATACCCTACACTCTACACTCTATACCCTACACTCTACACTCTATACCCTGCACTCTATACCCTACACTCTATACCCTACACTCTATACCCTACACTCTATACCCTACACTCTACACTATATACCCTACACTCTATACCCTACACTCTACACTCTATACCCTACACTCTACACTCTATACCCTACACTCTATACCCTACACTCTATACCCTACACTCAATACCCTACACTCTATACCCTACACTCTACACTCTATACCCTACACTCTATACCATACACTCTATACCCTACACTCTACACTCTATACCCTACACTCTATACCCTACACCCTATGCCCTACACTCTATACCCTACACTCTACACCCTACACTCTATACCTTACACTCTATACCCTACTCTCTATACCCTACACTCTAAACTCTATACCCTACACTCTATACCCTACACTCTATCACATACACGCTACACCCTACACTCTATACCCTACACTCTATACCCTACACCCTATGCCCTACACTCTATACCCTACACTCTACACCCTACACTCTATACCTTACACTCTATACCCTACTCTCTATACCCTACACTCTAAACTCTATACCCTACACTCTATACCCTACACTCTATCACATACACGCTACACCCTACACTCTATACCCTACAATCTATACCATACACTCTATACCCTACACTCTATACCCTACACTCTATACCATACACTCTATACCCTACACTCTATACCGTACACTCTATACCCTACACTCTATACCCTACACTCTATACCCTACACTCTACACCCTACACTCTATACCTTACACTCTATACCCTACACTCTATACCCTACACTCTAAACTCTATACCCTACACTCTACACTCTATACCCTACACTCTATACCCTACACGCTATACCCTACACTCTATACCCTACACTCTATACCCTACACTCTACACCTTACACTCTATACCCTACACTCTATACCCTACACTCTATACTCTACACCCTACACTCTACACTCTATACCCTACACTCTACACTCTATACCCTACACTCTACACTCTACACTCTATACCCTACACTCTACACTCTATACCCTACACTCTATAACATACACTCTATACCCTACACTCTATACCATACACTCTATACCCTACACTCTATACCATACACTCTATACTATACACTCTGTACCCTACACTCTATACCGTACACTCTATACCCTACACTCTATACCCTACACTCTATACCCTACACTCTACACCCTACACTCTATACCTTACACTCTATACCCTACACTCTATACCCTACACTCTAAACTCTATACCCTGCACTCTACACTCTATACCCTACACTCTATACCCTACACTCTATACCCTACACTCTACATTCTATACCCTACACTCTACACTCTATACCCTACACTCTATAACATACACTCTATACCCTACACTCTATACCCTACACTCTATACCCTACACTCTACACTCTATACCCTACACTCTATACCATACACTCTACACCATACACTCTATAGCATACACTCTATACCCTACACTCTACATTCTATACCCTACACTCTATACCCTACACTCTACACCCTGCACTCTATACCCTACACACTATACCCTACACTCTACACTCTATACCCTACACTCTATACCCTACACTCTATACCCTACACTCTACACCCTACACTCTATACCCTACACTCTATACCATACACTCTATACCCTACACTCTACACTCTATACCCTACACTCTACACCCTACACTCTATACCCTACACTCTAATCCCTGCACTCTAAACTCTATACCCTACACTTTATACCCTATACTCTACACTCTATACCTTACACTCTACACTCTATTCCCTACACTCTATACCCTACACTCTATACCCTACACTCTATACCCTACACTCTACACCCTACACTCTATACCCTACACTCTATACCATACACTCTATACCCTACACTCTACACTCTATACCCTACACTCTACACACTACACTCTATACCCTACACTCTAATCCCTACACTCTACACTCTATACCCTACACTCTATACCCTACACTCTATACCCTACACTCTACACTCTCTACCCTACACTCTATACCCTACACTCTATAACATACACTCTATACCCTACACTCTACACTCTACACTCTATACCATACACTCAACACTCTAAACCCTACACTCTATACCATACACTCTACACCATACACTCTATAGCATACACTCTATACCCTACACTCTACACTCTATACCCTACACTCTATACCCTACACTCTACACCCTGCACTCTATACCCTACACACTATACCCTACACTCTACACTCTATACCCTACACTCTATACCCTACACTCTATACCCTACACTCTATACCCTACACTCTACACTGTATACCCTACACTCTATAGCCTACACGCTACAATCTATACCCTACACTCTATACCCTACAGTCTATACCCTACACTCTATACCCTACACTCTACACTCTATACCTTACACTCCACACTCTATTCCCTACACTCTATACCCTACACTCTATACCCTACACTCTATACCCTACACTCTATACCCTACACTCTACACCCTACACTCTATACCCTACACTCTATACCATACACTCTATACCCTACACTCTACACTCTATACCCTACACTCTACACCCTACACTCTATACCCTACACTCTAATCCCTACACTCTACACTCTATACCTTACACTCTATACCCTACACTCTACACTCTATACCTTACACTCTACACTCTATTCCCTACACTCTATACCCTACACTCTATACCCTACACTCTATACCCTACACTCTATACCCTACACTCTACACCCTACACTCTATACCCTACACTCTATACCATACACTCTATACCCTACACTCTACGCTCCATACCCTACACTCCACACCCTACACTCCATACCCTACACTCTAATCCCTACACTCTACACTCTATACCCTACACTCTATACCCTACACTCTATACCCTACACTCTACACTCTCTACCCTACACTCTATACCTTACACTCTGTACCCTACACTCTATACCCTACACTCTACACTCTATACCCTACACTCTACACTCTATACCCTACACTCTATACCCTACACTCTATACCCTACACTCTATACCATACAATCTACACTCTATGCCCTACACTCTACACTCTATACCCTACACTCTACACTCTATACCCTACACTCTACACTCTATACCCTACACTGTATACCCTACACTCTATACCCTGCACTCTATACCCTACACTCTATACCCTACACTCTACACTCTATGCCCTACACTCTACACTCTGTACCTTACACTCAACACTCTATTCCCTACACTCTATACCCTACACTCTATACCCTACACTCTATACCCTACACTCTACACCCTACACTCTATACTCTACACTCTATACCATACACTCTATACCCTACACTCTACAATCTATGCCCTACACTCTACACCCTACACTCTATACCCTACACTCTAATCCCTACACTCTACACTCTCTACCCTACACTCTCTACCCTACACTCTATATTCTACACTCTATACCCTACACTCTACACTCTATGCCCTACACTCTACACTCTATACCCTACACTCTATACCCTAAAATCTATACCCTACACTCTACACCCTACACTCTATACCCTACACTCTATACCCTACACTCTATGCCCTACACTCTATACCCTACACTCTATACCCTACACTCTATACCCTACACTCTACACTCTATACCCTACACTCTATACCCTACACTCTATACCCTACACTCTACACTCTATACCCTACACTCTATACCCTACACTCTATGCCCTACACTTTATACCCTACACTCTATACCCTACACTCTATACCCTACACTCTACACTTTATACCCTACACTCTACACTCTATATCCTACACACTATACCCTACACTCTATACCCTACACTCTATACCCTACACTCTACACTCTATACCCTACACTCTATACCCTACACTCTATACCCTACACTCTACACTCTATACCCTACACTCTATACCCTACACTCTATGCCCTACACTCTATACCCTACACTCTATACCCTACACTCTATACCCTACACTCTACACTCTATACCTTACACTCTACACTCTATTCCCTACACTCTATACCCTACACTCTATACCCTACACTCTATACCCTACACTCTACACCCTACACTCTATACTCTACACTCTATACCATACACTCTATAACCTACACTCTACACTCTATGCCCTACACTCTACACCCTACACTCTATACCCTACACTCTAATCCCTACACTCTACACTCTATACCTTACACTCTATACCCTACACTCTACACTCTATACCTTACACTCTACACTCTATTCCCTACACTCTATACCCTACACTCTATACCCTACACTCTATACCCTACACTCTATACCCTACACTCTACACCCTACACTCTATACCCTACACTCTATACCATACACTCTATACCCTACACTCTACACTCTATACCCTACACTCCACACCCTACACTCTATACCCTACTCTCTAATCCCTACACTCTACACTCTATATCCTACACTCTATACCCTACACTCTATACCCTACACTCTACACTCTCTACCCTACACTCTATACCCTACACTCTGTACCCTACACTCTATACCCTACACTCTATACCCTACACTCTACACTCTATACCCTACACTCTACACTCTATACCCTACACTCTATACCCTACACTCTATACCCTACACTCTATACCCTACAATCTACACTCTATGCCCTACACTCTACACTCTATACCCTACACTCTACACTCTATACCCTACACTCTACACTCTATACCCTACACTGTATACCCTACACTCTATACCCTACACTCTATACCCTACACCCTATACCCTACACTCTACACTCTATGCCCTACACTCTACACTCTGTACCTTACACTCAACACTCTATTCCCTACACTCTATACCCTACACTCTATACCCTACACTCTATACCCTACACTCTACACCCTACACTCTATACTCTACACTCTATACCATACACTCTATACCCTACACTCTACACTCTATGCCCTACACTCTACACCCTACACTCTATACCCTACACTCTATACCCTACACTCTACACTCTATGCCCTACACTCTACACTCTATACCCTACACTCTATACCCTACACTCTATACCCTACACTCTACACTCTATACCCTACACTCTATACCCTACACTCTATGCCCTACACTCTATACCCTACACTCTATACCCTACACTCTATACCCTACACTCTATACCCTACACTCTACACTCTATACCCTACACTCTATACCCTACACTCTATACCCTACACTCTACACTCTATACCCTACACTCTATACCCTACACTCTACACTCTATACCCTACACTCTACACTCTATACCCTACACACTATACCCTACACTCTATACCCTACACTCTAATCCCTACACTCTACACTCTATACCCTACACTCTATACCCTACACTCTACACTCTATACCTTACACTCTACACTCTATTCCCTACACTCTATACCCTACACTCTATACCCTACTCTCTATACCCTACACTCTATACCCAACGCTCTACACCCTACACTCTATACCCTACACTCTATACCATACACTCTATACCCTACACTCTACACTCTATACCCTACACTCTACACTCTATACCCTACACTCTATACCCTACACTCTATACCCTACACTCTATACCCGACACTCTACACGCTATACCCTACACTCTACACTCTATACCCTACACTCTATACCCTACACTCTATACCCTACACTCTATACCCTACACTCTATACCCTACACTCTACACTCTATACCCTACACTCTATACCCTACACTCTACACCCTACACTTTATACCCTACACTCTATGCCCTACACTCTATACCCTACACTCTATACCCTACACTCTATACCCTACACTCTACACTCTATACCCTACACTCTATACCCTACACTCTATACCCTACACTCTACACTCTATACCCTACACTCTATACCCTACACTCTATACCCTACACTCTATACCCTACACTCTACACTCTATATCCTACACTCTCTACCCTACACTCTACACTCTATACCCTACACTCTATACCCTACACTCTAATCCCTACACTCTACACTCTATACCCTACACTCTATACCCTACACTCTATACCCTACACTCTACACTCTATACCCTACACTCTATATCCTACACTCTACACTCTATACCATACATTCTATACCCTACACTCTATACCATACACTCTATACCCTACACTCTACACCCTACACTCTATACCCTACACTCTATACCCTACACTCTATTCCCTACACTCTATACCCTACACTCTACACCCTACACTCTATACCCTACACTCTATACCATACACTCTATATCCTACACTCTACACTCTATACCCTACACTCTACATCCCACACTCTATACCCTACACTCTAATCCCGACACTCTACACTCTATACCCTACACTCTATAGCCTACACTCTACAATCTATACCCTACACTCTATACCCTACACTCTATACCCTACACTCTACACTCTCTACCCTACACTCTATACCCTACACTCTATAACATACACTCTATACCCTACACTCTATACCCTACACTCTATACCATACACTCTACAATCTATACCCTACACTCTATACCATACACTCTACACCATACACTCTATTGCGTACACTCTATACCCTACACTCTACACTCTATACCCTACACTCTATACCCTACACTCTACACCCTGCACTCTATACCCTACACACTATACCCTACACTCTACACTCTATACCCTACACTCTATACCCTACACTCTATACCCTACACTCTATACCCTACACTCTACACTCTATACCCTACACTCTATAGCCTACACTCTACAATCTATACCCTACACTCTATACCCTACACTCTATACCCTACAGTCTATACCCTACACTCTATACCCTACACTCTACACTCTATACCTTACACTCTACACTCTATTCCCTACACTCTATACCCTACACTCTATACCCTACACTCTATACCCTACACTCTATACCCTACACTCTACACCCTACACTCTATACCCTACACTCTATACCATACACTCTATACCCTACACTCTACACCCTACACTCTATACCCTACACTCTATGCCCTACACTCTATACCCTACACTCTATACCCTACACTCTATACCCTACACTCTACACTCTATACCCTACACTCTATACCCTACACTCTATACCCTACACTCTACACTCTATACCCTACACTCTATACCCTACACTCTATACCCTACACTCTATACCCTACACTCTACACTCTATATCCTACACTCTCTACCCTACACTCTACACTCTATACCCTACACTCTATACCCTACACTCTAATCCCTACACTCTACACTCTATACCCTACACTCTATACCCTACACTCTATACCCTACACTCTACACTCTATACCCTACACGCTATATCCTACACTCTACACTCTATACCATACATTCTATACCCTACACTCTATACCATACACTCTATACCCTACACTCTACACCCTACACTCTATACCCTACACTCTATACCCTACACTCTATTCCCTACACTCTATACCCTACACTCTACACCCTACACTCTATACCCTACACTCTATACCATACACTCTATATCCTACACTCTACACTCTATACCCTACACTCTACATCCCACACTCTATACCCTACACTCTAATCCCGACACTCTACACTCTATACCCTACACTCTATAGCCTACACTCTACAATCTATACCCTACACTCTATACCCTACACTCTATACCCTACACTCTACACTCTCTACCCTACACTCTATACCCTACACTCTATAACATACACTCTATACCCTACACTCTATACCCTACACTCTATACCATACACTCTACAATCTATACCCTACACTCTATACCATACACTCTACACCATACACTCTATTGCGTACACTCTATACCCTACACTCTACACTCTATACCCTACACTCTATACCCTACACTCTACACCCTGCACTCTATACCCTACACACTATACCCTACACTCTACACTCTATACCCTACACTCTATACCCTACACTCTATACCCTACACTCTATACCCTACACTCTACACTCTATACCCTACACTCTATAGCCTACACTCTACAATCTATACCCTACACTCTATACCCTACACTCTATACCCTACAGTCTATACCCTACACTCTATACCCTACACTCTACACTCTATACCTTACACTCTACACTCTATTCCCTACACTCTATACCCTACACTCTATACCCTACACTCTATACCCTACACTCTACACCCTACACTCTATACCCTACACTCTATACCATACACTCTATACCCTACACTCTACACTCTATACCCTACACTCTACACCCTACACTCTATACCCTACACTCTAATCCCTTCACTCTACACTCTATACCCTACACTCTATACCCTACACTCTACACTCTATACCTTACACTCTACACTCTATTCCCTACACTCTATACCCTACACTCTATACCCTACACTCTATACCCTACACTCTACACCCTACACTCTATACCATACACTCTATACACTACACTCTACACTCTATACCCTACACTCTACACCCTACACTCTATACCCTACACTCTAATCCCTACACTCTACACTCTATACCCTACACTCTATACCCTACACTCTATACCCTACACTCTACACACTCTACCCTACACTCTATACCCTACACTCTATACCCTACACTCTATACCCTACACTCTACACTCTATACCCTACACTCTACACTCTATACCCTACACTCTATACCCTACACTCTATACCCTACACTCTACACTCTATACCTTACACTCTACACTCTATTCCCTACACTCTATACCCTACACTCTATACCCTACACTCTATACCCTACACTCTATACCCAACACTCTACACCCTAAACTTTATACCCTACACTCTATACCATACACTCTATACCCTACACTCTACACTCTATACCCTACACTCTATACCCTACACTCTATACCCTACACTCTATACCCTACACTCTATACCCTACACTCTATACCCTACACTCTACACTCTATACCCTACACTCTATAGCCTACACTCTACAATCTATACCCTACACTCTATACCCTACACTCTATACCCTACAGTCTATACCCTACACTCTATACCCTACACTCTACACTCTATACCTTACACTCTACACTCTATTCCCTACACTCTATACCCTACACTCTATACCCTACACTCTATACCCTACACTCTATACCCTACACTCTACACCCTACACTCTATACCCTACACTCTATACCATACACTCTATACCCTACACTCTACACCCTACACTCTATACCCTACACTCTATGCCCTACACTCTATACCCTACACTCTATACCCTACACTCTATACCCTACACTCTACACTCTATACCCTACACTCTATACCCTACACTCTATACCCTACACTCTACACTCTATACCCTACACTCTATACCCTACACTCTATACCCTACACTCTATACCCTACACTCTACACTCTATATCCTACACTCTCTACCCTACACTCTACACTCTATACCCTACACTCTATACCCTACACTCTAATCCCTACACTCTACACTCTATACCCTACACTCTATACCCTACACTCTATACCCTACACTCTACACTCTATACCCTACACGCTATATCCTACACTCTACACTCTATACCATACATTCTATACCCTACACTCTATACCATACACTCTATACCCTACACTCTACACCCTACACTCTATACCCTACACTCTATACCCTACACTCTATTCCCTACACTCTATACCCTACACTCTACACCCTACACTCTATACCCTACACTCTATACCATACACTCTATATCCTACACTCTACACTCTATACCCTACACTCTACATCCCACACTCTATACCCTACACTCTAATCCCGACACTCTACACTCTATACCCTACACTCTATAGCCTACACTCTACAATCTATACCCTACACTCTATACCCTACACTCTATACCCTACACTCTACACTCTCTACCCTACACTCTATACCCTACACTCTATAACATACACTCTATACCCTACACTCTATACCCTACACTCTATACCATACACTCTACAATCTATACCCTACACTCTATACCATACACTCTACACCATACACTCTATTGCGTACACTCTATACCCTACACTCTACACTCTATACCCTACACTCTATACCCTACACTCTACACCCTGCACTCTATACCCTACACACTATACCCTACACTCTACACTCTATACCCTACACTCTATACCCTACACTCTATACCCTACACTCTATACCCTACACTCTACACTCTATACCCTACACTCTATAGCCTACACTCTACAATCTATACCCTACACTCTATACCCTACACTCTATACCCTACAGTCTATACCCTACACTCTATACCCTACACTCTACACTCTATACCTTACACTCTACACTCTATTCCCTACACTCTATACCCTACACTCTATACCCTACACTCTATACCCTACACTCTATACCCTACACTCTACACCCTACACTCTATACCCTACACTCTATACCATACACTCTATACCCTACACTCTACACTCTATACCCTACACTCTACACCCTACACTCTATACCCTACACTCTAATCCCTTCACTCTACACTCTATACCCTACACTCTATACCCTACACTCTACACTCTATACCTTACACTCTACACTCTATTCCCTACACTCTATACCCTACACTCTATACCCTACACTCTATACCCTACACTCTACACCCTACACTCTATACCATACACTCTATACACTACACTCTACACTCTATACCCTACACTCTACACCCTACACTCTATACCCTACACTCTAATCCCTACACTCTACACTCTATACCCTACACTCTATACCCTACACTCTATACCCTACACTCTACACACTCTACCCTACACTCTATACCCTACACTCTATACCCTACACTCTATACCCTACACTCTACACTCTATACCCTACACTCTACACTCTATACCCTACACTCTATACCCTACACTCTATACCCTACACTCTACACTCTATACCTTACACTCTACACTCTATTCCCTACACTCTATACCCTACACTCTATACCCTACACTCTATACCCTACACTCTATACCCAACACTCTACACCCTAAACTCTATACCCTACACTCTATACCATACACTCTATACCCTACACTCTACACTCTATACCCTACACTCTATACCCTACACTCTATACCCTACACTCTATACCCTACACTCTACACGCTATACCCTACACTCTACACTTTATACCCTACACTCTATACCCTACACTCTATACCCTACACTCTATACCATACACTCCATACCTTACACTCTATACCGTACACTCTATACCCTACACTCTATACCCTACAATCTATACCCTACACTCTACACCCTACACTCTATACCTTACACTCTATACCCTACACTCTATACCCTACACTCTAAACTCTATACCCTACACTCTACACTCTATACCCTACACTCTATAACATACACTCTATACCCTACACTCTATACCCTACACTCTATACCCTACACTCTACACTCTATACCCTACACTCTATACCATACACTCTACACCATACACTCTATAGCATACACTCTATACCCTACACTCTACACTCTATACCCTACACTCTATACCCTACACTCTACACCCTGCACTCTATACCCTACACACTATACCCTACACTCTACACTCTATACCCTACACTCTATACCCTACACTCTATACCCTACACTCTATACCCTACACTCTATAGCCTACAATCTATACCCTACACTCTATACCCTACAGTCTATACCCTACACTCTATACCCTACACTCTACACTCTATACCTTACACTCTACACTCGATTCCCTACACTCTATACCCTACACTCTATACCCTACACTCTATACCCTACACTCCATACCCTACACTCTACACCCTACACTCTATACCCTACACTCTATACCATACACTCTATACCCTACACTCTACACTCTATACCCTACACTCTACACCCTACACTCTATACCCTACACTCTAATCCCTACACTCTACACTCTATACCCTACACTCTATACCCTATACTCTACACTCTATACCTTACACTCTACACTCTATTCCCTACACTCTATACCCTACACTCTATACCCTACACTCTATACCCTACACTCTACACCCTACACTCTATACCCTACACTCTATACCATACACTCTATACCCTACACTCTACACTCTATACCCTACATTCTACACACTACACTCTATACCCTACACTCTAATCCCTACACTCTACACTCTATACCCTACACTCTATACCCTACACTCTACACTCTCTACCCTACACTCTATACCCTACACTCTATAACATACACTCTATACCCTACACTCTACACCCTACGCTCTATACCATACACTCTACACTGTATACCCTACACTCTATACCATACACTCTACACCATACACTCTATAGCATACACTCTATACCCTACACTCTACACTCTATACCCTACACTCTATACCCTACACTCTAAACTCTATACCCTACACTCTACACTCTATACCCTACACACTATACCCTACACTCTATACCCTACACTCTAATCCCTACACTCTACACTCTATACCCTACACTCTATACCCTACACTCTACACTCTATACCTTACACTCTACACTCTATTCCCTACACTCTATACCCTACACTCTATACCCTACACTCTATACCCTACACTCTACACCCTACACTCTATACTCTACACTCTATACCATACACTCTATACCCTACACTCTACACTCTATGCCCTACACTCTACACCCTACACTCTATACCCTACACTCTAATCCCTACACTCTACACTCTATACCTTACACTCTATACCCTACACTCTACACTCTATACCTTACACTCTACACTCTATTCCCTACACTCTATACCCTACACTCTATACCCTACACTCTATACCCTACACTCTATACCCTACACTCTATACCCTATACTCTACACTCTATACCTTACACTCTACACTCTATTCCCTACACTCTATACCCTACACTCTATACCCTACACTCTATACCCTACACGCTATACCCTACACTCTACACTCTATACCCTACACTCCACACCCTACACTCTATACCCTACACTCTAATCCCTACACTCTACACTCTATACCCTACACTCTATACCCTACACTCTACACTCTCTACCCTACACTCTACACTCTATACCCTACACTCTATACCCTACACTCTATACCCTACACTCTATACCCTACAATCTACACTCTATGCCCTACACTCTACACTCTATACCCTACACTCTACACTCTATATCCTACACTCTACACTCTATACCCTACACTGTATACCCTACACTCTATACCCTACACTCTATACCCTACACTCTATACCCTACACTCTACACTCTATGCCCTACACTCTACACTCTGTACCTTACACTCAACACTCTATTCCCTACACTCTATACCCTACACTCTATACCCTACACTCTATACCCTACACTCTACACCCTACACTCTATACTCTACACTCTATACCATACACTCTATACCCTACACTCTACACTCTATGCCCTACACTCTACACCCTACACTCTACACCCTACACTATAAGTATATAAGGGGACAATACAAATATCTCGCTGAGGATCTGTTTATACCAAGGAAGGTGACGGGCACAAGGGGGCATTCTTTGCGTCTGGAGGAGAGAAGGTTTTTCCACCAACATAGAAGAGGATTCTTTACTGTTAGGGCAGTGAGAATCTGGAATTGCTTGCCTGAGGAGGTGGTGATGGCGAACTCAGTCGAGGGGTTCAAGAGAGGCCTGGATGTCTTCCTGGAGCAGAACAATATTGTATCATACAATTATTAGGTTCTGTAGAAGGACGTAGATCTGGGTATTTATTATGATGGAATATAGGCTGAACTGGATGGACAAATGTCTTTTTTCGGCCTTACTAACTATGTTACTATGTTACTATGTTACACTCTATACCCTACACTCTAATCTCTACACTCTACATTCTCTACCCTACACTCTCTACCCTACACTCTATACCCTACACTCTATACCCTACACTCTACACTCTATGCCCTACACTCTACACTCTATACCCTACACTCTATACCCTACACTCTATACCCTACACTCTACACTCTATACCCTACACTCTATACCCTACACTCTATGCCCTACACTCTATACCCTACACTCTATACCCTACACTCTATACCCTACACTCTATACCCTACACTCTACACTCTATACCCTACACTCTATACCCTACACTCTATACCCTACACTCTACACTCTATACCCTACACTCTATACCCTACACTCTATGCCCTACACTCTATACCCTACACTCTATACCCTACACTCTATACCCTACACTCTACACTCTATACCCTACACTCTACACTCTATACCCTACACACTATACCCTACACTCTATACCCTACACTCTAATCCCTACACTCTACACTCTATACCCTACACTCTATACCCTACACTCTACACTCTATACCTTACACTCTACACTCTATTCCCTACACTCTATACCCTACACTCTATACCCTACACTCTATACCCTACACTCTATACCCAACACTCTACACCCTACACTCAATACCCTACACTCTATACCATACACTCTATACCCTACACTCTACACTCTATACCCTACACTCTACACTCTATACCTTACACTCTACACTCTATACCCTACACTCTACACCCTACACTCTATACCCTACACTCTAATCCCTACACTCTACACTCTATACCTTACACTCTATACCCTACACTCTACACTCTATACCTTACACTCTACACTCTATTCCCTACACTCTATACCCTACACTCTATACCCTACACTCTATACCCTACACTCTACACCCTACACTCTATACCCTACACTCTATACCATACACTCTATACCCTACACTCTACACTCTATACCCTACACTCCACACCCTACACTCTATACCCTACACTCTAATCCCTACACTCTACACTCTATACCCTACACTCTATACCCTACACTCTATACCCTACACTCTACTCTCTCTACCCTACACTCTATACCTTACACTCTGTACCCTACACTCTATACCCTACACTCTACACTCTATACCCGACACTCTACACTCTATACCCTACACTCTATACCCTACACTCTATACCCTACACTCTATACCCTACAATCTACACTCTATGCCCTACACTCTACACTCTATACCCTACACTCTACACTCTATACCCTACACTCTACACTCTATACCCTACACTGTATACCCTACACTCTATACCCTGCACTCTATACCCTACACTCTATACCCTACACTCTACACTCTATGCCCTACACTCTACACTCTGTACCTTACACTCAACACTCTATTCCCTACACTCTATACCCTACACTCTATACCCTACACTCTATACCCTACACTCTACACCCTACACTCTATACTCTACACTCTATACCATACACTCTATACCCTACACTCTATACCCTACACTCTATACCCTACACTCTACACTATATACCCTACACTCTATACCCTACACTCTACACTCTATACCCTACACTCTACACTCTATACCCTACACTCTATACCCTACACTCAATACCCTACACTCTATACCCTACACTCTACACTCTATACCCTACACTCTATACCCTACACTCTATACCCTACACTCTACACTCTATACCCTACACTCTATACCCTACACCCTATGCCCTACACTCTATACCCTACACTCTACACCCTACACTCTATACCTTACACTCTATACCCTACTCTCTATACCCTACACTCTAAACTCTATACCCTACACTCTATACCCTACACTCTATAACATACACGCTACACCCTACACTCTATACCCTACAATCTATACCATACACTCTATACCCTACACTCTATACCCTACACTCTATACCATACACTCTATACCCTACACTCTATACCGTACACTCTATACCCTACACTCTATACCCTACACTCTATACCCTACACTCTACACCCTACACTCTATACCTTACACTCTATACCCTACACTCTACACCCTACACTCTATACCCTACACTCTAATCCCTACACTCTACACTCTCTACCCTACACTCTCTACCCTACACTCTATATTCTACACTCTATACCCTACACTCTACACTCTATGCCCTACACTCTACACTCTATACCCTACACTGTATACCCTAAAATCTATACCCTACACTCTACACCCTACACTCTATACCCTACACTCTATACCCTACACTCTATGCCCTACACTCTATACCCTACACTCTATGCCCTACACTCTATACCCTACACTCTATACCCTACACTCTGAACCCTACACTCTATACCCTACACTCTACTCCCTACACTCTATACCCTACACTCTATACCCTACACTCTACACTCTATACCCTACACTCTATACCCTACACTCTATACCCTACACTCTATACCCTACTCTCTACACTCTATACCCTACACTCTACACTCTATACCCTGCACTCTATACCCTACACTCTATACCCTACACTCTATACCCTACACTCTATACCCTACACTCTACACTATATACCCTACACTCTATACCCTACACTCTACACTCTATACCCTACACTCTACACTCTATACCCTACACTCTATACCCTACACTCTATACCCTACACTCAATACCCTACACTCTATACCCTACACTCTACACTCTATACCCTACACTCTATACCCTACACTCTATACCCTACACTCTACACTCTATACCCTACACTCTATACCCTACACCCTATGCCCTACACTCTATACCCTACACTCTACACCCTACACTCTAAACCTTACACTCTATACCCTACTCTCTATACCCTACACTCTAAACTCTATACCCTACACTCTATACCCTACACTCTATCACATACACGCTACACCCTACACTCTATACCCTACAATCTATACCATACACTCTATACCCTACACTCTATACCCTACACTCTATACCATACACTCTATACCCTACACTCTATACCGTACACTCTATACCCTACACTCTATACCCTACACTCTATACCCTACACTCTACACCCTACACTCTATACCTTACACTCTATACCCTACACTCTATACCCTACACTCTAAACTCTATACCCTACACTCTACACTCTATACCCTACACTCTATACCCTACACTCTATACCCTACACTCTATACCCTACACTCTATACCCTACACTCTACACCTTACACTCTATACCCTACACTCTATACCCTACACTCTATACTCTATACCCTACACTCTACACTCTATACCCTACACTCTACACTCTATACCCTACACTCTACACTCTACACTCTATACCCTACACTCTACACTCTATACCCTACACTCTATAACATACACTCTATACCCTACACTCTATACCATACACTCTATACCCTACACTCTATACCCTACACTCTATACTATACACTCTGTACCCTACACTCTATACCGTACACTCTATACCCTACACTCTATACCCTACACTCTATACCCTACACTCTACACCCTACACTCTATACCTTACACTCTATACCCTACACTCTATACCCTACACTCTAAACTCTATACCCTGCACTCTACACTCTATACCCTACACTCTATACCCTACACTCTACACCCTACACTCTATACCCTACACTCTATACCCTACACTCTATACCCTACACTCTACATTCTATACCCTACACTCTACACTCTATACCCTACACTCTATAACATACACTCTATACCCTACACTCTATACCCTACACTCTATACCCTACACTCTACACTCTATACCCTACACTCTATACCATACACTCTACACCATACACTCTATAGCATACGCTCTATACCCTACACTCTACATTCTATACCCTACACTCTATACCCTACACTCTACACCCTGCACTCTATACCCTACACACTATACCCTACACTCTACACTCTATACCCTACACTCTATACCCTACACTCTATACCCTACACTCTATACCCTACACTCTATAGCCTACAATCTATACCCTACACTCTATACCCTACAGTCTATACCCTACACTCTATACCCTACACTCTACACTCTATACTTTACACTCTACACTCTATTCCCTACACTCTATACCTTACACTCTATACCCTACACTCTATACCCTACACTCTATACCCTACACTCTACACCCTACACTCTATACCCTACACTCTATACCATACACTCTATACCCTACACTCTACACTCTATACCCTACACTCTACACCCTACACTCTATACCCTACACTCTAATCCCTGCACTCTACACTCTATACCCTACACTTTATACCCTATACTCTACACTCTATACCTTACACTCTACACTCTATTCCCTACACTCTATACCCTACACTCTATACCCTACACTCTATACCCTACACTCTACACCCTACACTCTATACCCTACACTCTATACCATACACTCTATACCCTACACTCTACACTCTATACCCTACACTCTACACACTACACTCTATACCCTACACTCTAATCCCTACACTCTACACTCTATACCCTACACTCTATACCCTACACTCTATACCCTACACTCTACACTCTCTACCCTACACTCTATACCCTACACTCTATAACATACACTCTATACCCTACACTCTACACTCTACACTCTATACCATACACTCAACACTCTATACCCTACACTCTATACCATACACTCTACACCATACACTCTATAGCAAACACTCTATACCCTACACTCTACACTCTATACCCTACACTCTATACCCTACACTCTACACCCTGCACTCTATACCCTACACACTATACCCTACACTTTACACTCTATACCCTACACTCTATACCCTACACTCTATACCCTACACTCTATACCCTACACTCTACACTGTATACCCTACACTTTATAGCCTACACGCTACAATCTATACCCTACACTCTATACCCTACAGTCTATGCCCTACACTCTATACCCTACACTCTACACTCTATACCTTACACTCCACACTCTATTCCCTACACTCTATACCCTACACTCTATACCCTACACTCTATACCCTACACTCTATACCCTACACCCTACACTCTATACCCTACACTCTATACCATACACTCTATACCCTACACTCTACACTCTATACCCTACACTCTACACCCTACACTCTATACCCTACACTCTAATCCCTACACTCTACACTCTATACCTTACACTCTATACCCTACACTCTACATTCTATACCTTACACTCTACACTCTATTCCCTACACTCTATACCCTACACTCTATACCCTACACTCTATACCCTACACTCTATACCCTACACTCTACACCCTACACTCTATACCCTACACTCTATACCATACACTCTATACCCTACACTCTACACTCTATACCCTACACTCCATACCCTACACTCTAATCCCTACACTCTACACTCTATACCCTACACTCTATACCCTACACTCTATACCCTACACTCTACACTCTCTACCCTACACTCTATACCTTACACTCTGTACCTTACACTCTGTACCCTACACTCTATACCCTACACTCTACACTCTATACCCTACACTCTACACTCTATACCCTACACTCTATACCCTACACTCTATACCCTACACTCTATACCCTACAATCTACACTCTATGCCCTACACTCTACACTCTATACCCTACACTCTACACTCTATACCCTACACTCTACACTCTATACCCTACACTGTATACCCTACACTCTATACCCTGCACTCTATACCCTACACTCTATACCCTACACTCTACACTCTATGCCCTACACTCTACACTCTGTACCTTACACTCAACACTCAATTCCCTACACTCTATACCCTACACTCTATACCCTACACTCTATACCCTACACTCTACACCCTACACTCTATACTCTACACTCTATACCATACACTCTATACCCTACACTCTACACTCTATGCCCTACACTCTACACCCTACACTCTATACCCTACACTCTAATCCCTACACTCTACACTCTCTACCCTACACTCTCTACCCTACACTCTATATTCTACACTCTATACCCTACACTCTACACTCTATGCCCTACACTCTACACTCTATACCCTACACTCTATACCCTAAAATCTATACCCTACACTCTACACCCTACACTCTATACCCTACACTCTATACCCTACACTCTATGCCCTACACTCTATACCCTACACTCTATACCCTACACTCTATACCCTACACTCTACACTCTATACCCTACACTCTATACCCTACACTCTATACCCTACACTCTACACTCTATACCCTACACTCTATACCCTTCACTCTATGCCCTACACTCTATACCCTACACTCTATACCCTACACTCTATACCCTACACTCTACACTCTATACCCTACACTCTACACTCTATACCCTACACACTATACCCTACACTCTATACCCTACACTCTAATCCCTACACTCTACACTCTATACACTACACTCTATACCCTACACTCTACACTCTATACCTTACACTCTACACTCTATTCCCTACACTCTATACCCTACACTCTATACCCTACACTCTATACCCTACACTCTACACCCTACACTCTATACTCTACACTCTATACCATACACTCTATACCCTACACTCTACACTCTATGCCCTACACTCTACACCCTACACTCTATACCCTACACTCTAATCCCTACACTCTACACTCTCTACCCTACACTCTCTACCCTACACTCTATATTCTACACTCTATACCCTACACTCTACACTCTATGCCCTACACTCTACACTCTATACCCTACACTCTATACCCTAAAATCAATACCCTACACTCTACACCCTACACTCTATACCCTACACTCTATACCCTACACTCTATGCCCTACACTCTATACCCTACACTCTATACCCTACACTCTATACCCTACACTCTACACTCTGTACCCTACACTCTATACCCTACACTCTATACCCTACACTCTACACTCTATACCCTACACTCTATACCCTTCACTCTATGCCCTACACTCTATACCCTACACTCTATACCCTACACTCTATACCCTACACTCTACACTCTATACCCTACACTCTACACTCTATACCCTACACACTATACCCTACACTCTATACCCTACACTCTAATCCCTACACTCTACACTCTATACACTACACTCTATACCCTACACTCTACACCTTACACTCTACACTCTATTCCCTACACTCTATACCCTACACTCTATACACTACACTCTATACCCTACACTCTACACCCTACACTCTATACTCTACACTCTATACCATACACTCTATAACCTACACTCTACACTCTATGCCCTACACTCTACACCCTACACTCTATACCCTACACTCTAATCCCTACACTCTACACTCTATACCTTAAACTCTATACCCTACACTCTACACTCTATACCTTACACTCTACACTCTATTCCCTACACTCTATACCCTACACTCTATACCCTACACTCTATACCCTACACTCTATACCCTACACTCTACACCCTACACTCTATACCCTACACTCTATACCATACACTCTATACCCTACACTCTACACTCTATACCCTACACTCCACACCCTACACTCTATACCCTACACTCTAATCCCTACACTCTACACTCTATACCCTACACTCTATACCCTACACTCTATACCCTACACTCTACACTCTCTACCCTACACTCTATACCCTACACTCTGTACCCTACACTCTATACCCTACACTCTACACTCTATACCGTACACTCTACACTCTATACCCTACACTCTATACCCTACACTCTATACCCTACACTCTATACCCTACAATCTACACTCTATGCCCTACACTCTACACTCTATACCCTACACTCTACACTCTATACCCTACACTCTACACTCTATACCCTACACTGTATACCCTACACTCTATACCCTACACTCTATACCCTACACTCTATACCCTACACTCTATACCCTACACTCTACACTCTATGCCCTACACTCTACACTCTGTACCTTACACTCAACACTCTATTCCCTACACTCTATACCCTACACTCTATACCCTACACTCTATACCCTACACTCTACACCCTACACTCTATACTCTACACTCTATACCATACACTCTATACCCTACACGCTACACTCTATGCCCTACACTCTACACCCTACACTCTATACCCTACACTCTATACCCTACACTCTACACTCTATGCCCTACACTCTACACTCTATACCCTACACTCTATACCCTACACTCTATACCCTACACTCTACACTCTATACCCTACACTCTATACCCTACACTCTATGCCCTACACTCTATACCCTACACTCTATACCCTACACTCTATACCCTACACTCTATACCCTACACTCTACACTCTATACCCTACACTCTATACCCTACACTCTATACCCTACACTCTACACTCTATACCCTACACTCTATACCCTACACTCTATGCCCTACACTCTTTACCCTACACTCTATACCCTACACTCTATACCCTACACTCTACACTCTATACCCTACACTCTACACTCTATACCCTACACACTATACCCTACACTCTATACCCTACACTCTAATCCCTACACTCTACACTCTATACCCTACACTCTATACCCTACACTCTACACTCTATACCTTACACTCTACACTCTATTCCCTACACTCTATACCCTACACTCTATACCCTACACTCTATACCCTACACTCTATACCCAACGCTCTACACCCTACACTCTATACCCTACACTCTATACCATACACTCTATACCCTACACTCTACACTCTATACCCTACACTCTACACTCTATACCCTACACTCTATACCCTACACTCTATACCCTACACTCTATACCCGACACTCTACACGCTATACCCTACACTCTACACTCTATACCCTACACTCTATACCCTACACTCTATACCCTACACTCTATACCCTACACTCTATACCCTACACTCTACACTCTATACCCTACACTCTATATCCTACACTCTACACCCTACACTCTATACCCTACACTCTATGCCCTACACTCTATACCCTACACTCTATACCCTACACTCTATACCCTACACTCTACACTCTATACCCTACACTCTATACCCTACACTCTATACCCTACACTCTACACTCTATACCCTACACTCTATACCCTACACTCTATACCCTACACTCTATACCCTACACTCTACACTCTATATCCTACACTCTCTACCCTACACTCTACACTCTATACCCTACACTCTATACCCTACACTCTAATCCCTACACTCTACACTCTATACCCTACACTCTATACCCTACACTCTATACCCTACACTCTACACTCTATACCCCACACTCTATATCCTACACTCTACACTCTATACCATACATTCTATACCCTACACTCTATACCATACACTCTATACCCTACACTCTACACCCTACACTCTATACCCTACACTCTATACCCTACACTCTATTCCCTACACTCTATACCCTACACTCTACACCCTACACTCTATACCCTACACTCTATACCATACACTCTATATCCTACACTCTACACTCTATACCCTACACTCTACATCCCACACTCTATACCCTACACTCTAATCCCGACACTCTACACTCTATACCCTACACTCTATAGCCTACACTCTACAATCTATACCCTACACTCTATACCCTACACTCTATACCCTACACTCTACACTCTCTACCCTACACTCTATACCCTACACTCTATAACATACACTCTATACCCTACACTCTATACCCTACACTCTATAGCCTACACTCTACAATCTATACCCTACACTCTATACCCTACACTCTACACTCTCTACCCTACACTCTATACCCTACACTCTATAACATACACTCTATACCCTACACTCTATACCCTACACTCTATACCCTACACTCTACACTCTATACCCTACACTCTATACCCTACACTCTACACCCTGCACTCTATACCCTACACACTATACCCTACACTCTACACTCTATACCCTACACTCTATACCCTACACTCTATACCCTACACTCTATACCCTACATTCTACACTCTATACCCTACACTCTATAGCCTACACTCTACAATCTATACCCTACACTCTATACCCTACACTCTATACCCTACAGTCTATACCCTACACTCTATACCCTACACTCTACACTCTATACCTTACACTCTACACTCTATTCCCTACACTCTATACCCTACACTCTATACCCTACACTCTATACCCTACACTCTATACCCTACACTCTACACCCTACACTCTATACTCTACACTCTATACCATACACTCTATACCCTACACTCTACACTCTATACCCTACACTCCATACCCTACACTCTAATCCCTACACTCTACACTCTATACCCTACACTCTATACCCTACACTCTATACCCTACACTCTACACTCTCTACCCTACACTCTATACCTTACACTCTGTACCTTACACTCTGTACCCTACACTCTATACCCTACACTCTACACTCTATACCCTACACTCTACACTCTATACCCTACACTCTATACCCTACACTCTATACCCTACACTCTATACCCTACAATCTACACTCTATGCCCTACACTCTACACTCTATACCCTACACTCTACACTCTATACCCTACACTCTACACTCTATACCCTACACTGTATACCCTACACTCTATACCCTGCACTCTATACCCTACACTCTATACCCTACACTCTACACTCTATGCCCTACACTCTACACTCTGTACCTTACACTCAACACTCTATTCCCTACACTCTATACCCTACACTCTATACCCTACACTCTATACCCTACACTCTACACCCTACACTCTATACTCTACACTCTATACCATACACTCTATACCCTACACTCTACACTCTATGCCCTACACTCTACACCCTACACTCTATACCCTACACTCTAATCCCTACACTCTACACTCTCTACCCTACACTCTCTACCCTACACTCTATATTCTACACTCTATACCCTACACTCTACACTCTATGCCCTACACTCTACACTCTATACCCTACACTCTATACCCTAAAATCTATACCCTACACTCTACACCCTACACTCTATACCCTACACTCTATACCCTACACTCTATGCCCTACACTCTATACCCTACACTCTATACCCTACACTCTATACCCTACACTCTACACTCTATACCCTACACTCTATACCCTACACTCTATACCCTACACTCTACACTCTATACCCTACACTCTATACCCTTCACTCTATGCCCTACACTCTATACCCTACACTCTATACCCTACACTCTATACCCTACACTCTACACTCTATACCCTACACTCTACACTCTATACCCTACACACTATACCCTACACTCTATACCCTACACTCTAATCCCTACACTCTACACTCTATACACTACACTCTATACCCTACACTCTACACTCTATACCTTACACTCTACACTCTATTCCCTACACTCTATACCCTACACTCTATACCCTACACTCTATACCCTACACTCTACACCCTACACTCTATACTCTACACTCTATACCATACACTCTATACCCTACACTCTACACTCTATGCCCTACACTCTACACCCTACACTCTATACCCTACACTCTAATCCCTACACTCTACACTCTCTACCCTACACTCTCTACCCTACACTCTATATTCTACACTCTATACCCTACACTCTACACTCTATGCCCTACACTCTACACTCTATACCCTACACTCTATACCCTAAAATCAATACCCTACACTCTACACCCTACACTCTATACCCTACACTCTATACCCTACACTCTATGCCCTACACTCTATACCCTACACTCTATACCCTACACTCTATACCCTACACTCTACACTCTGTACCCTACACTCTATACCCTACACTCTATACCCTACACTCTACACTCTATACCCTACACTCTATACCCTTCACTCTATGCCCTACACTCTATACCCTACACTCTATACCCTACACTCTATACCCTACACTCTACACTCTATACCCTACACTCTACACTCTATACCCTACACACTATACCCTACACTCTATACCCTACACTCTAATCCCTACACTCTACACTCTATACACTACACTCTATACCCTACACTCTACACTCTATACCTTACACTCTACACTCTATTCCCTACACTCTATACCCTACACTCTATACACTACACTCTATACCCTACACTCTACACCCTACACTCTATACTCTACACTCTATACCATACACTCTATAACCTACACTCTACACTCTATGCCCTACACTCTACACCCTACACTCTATACCCTACACTCTAATCCCTACACTCTACACTCTATACCTTAAACTCTATACCCTACACTCTACACTCTATACCTTACACTCTACACTCTATTCCCTACACTCTATACCCTACACTCTATACCCTACACTCTATACCCTACACTCTATACCCTACACTCTACACCCTACACTCTATACCCTACACTCTATACCATACACTCTATACCCTACACTCTACACTCTATACCCTACACTCCACACCCTACACTCTATACCCTACACTCTAATCCCTACACTCTACACTCTATACCCTACACTCTATACCCTACACTCTATACCCTACACTCTACACTCTCTACCCTACACTCTATACCCTACACTCTGTACCCTACACTCTATACCCTACACTCTACACTCTATACCGTACACTCTACACTCTATACCCTACACTCTATACCCTACACTCTATACCCTACACTCTATACCCTACAATCTACACTCTATGCCCTACACTCTACACTCTATACCCTACACTCTACACTCTATACCCTACACTCTACACTCTATACCCTACACTGTATACCCTACACTCTATACCCTACACTCTATACCCTACACTCTATACCCTACACTCTACACTCTATGCCCTACACTCTACACTCTGTACCTTACACTCAACACTCTATTCCCTACACTCTATACCCTACACTCTATACCCTACACTCTATACCCTACACTCTACACCCTACACTCTATACTCTACACTCTATACCATACACTCTATACCCTACACGCTACACTCTATGCCCTACACTCTACACCCTACACTCTATACCCTACACTCTATACCCTACACTCTACACTCTATGCCCTACACTCTACACTCTATACCCTACACTCTATACCCTACACTCTATACCCTACACTCTACACTCTATACCCTACACTCTATACCCTACACTCTATGCCCTACACTCTATACCCTACACTCTATACCCTACACTCTATACCCTACACTCTACACTCTATACCCTACACTCTATACCCTACACTCTATACCCTACACTCTACACTCTATACCCTACACTCTATACCCTACACTCTATGCCCTACACTCTTTACCCTACACTCTATACCCTACACTCTATACCCTACACTCTACACTCTATACCCTACACTCTACACTCTATACCCTACACACTATACCCTACACTCTATACCCTACACTCTAATCCCTACACTCTACACTCTATACCCTACACTCTATACCCTACACTCTACACTCTATACCTTACACTCTACACTCTATTCCCTACACTCTATACCCTACACTCTATACCCTACACTCTATACCCTACACTCTATACCCAACGCTCTACACCCTACACTCTATACCCTACACTCTATACCATACACTCTATACCCTACACTCTACACTCTATACCCTACACTCTACACTCTATACCCTACACTCTATACCCTACACTCTATACCCTACACTCTATACCCGACACTCTACACGCTATACCCTACACTCTACACTCT
Organism: Ranitomeya imitator; assembly: GCF_032444005.1. Taxonomy (NCBI): domain Eukaryota; kingdom Metazoa; phylum Chordata; class Amphibia; order Anura; family Dendrobatidae; genus Ranitomeya; species Ranitomeya imitator. The sequence continues at coordinate 220,462 of NW_027194496.1, forward strand.
ATACCCTACACTCTATACCCTACACTCTATACCCTACACTCTATACCCTACACTCTACACTCTATACCCTACACTCTATATCCTACACTCTACACCCTACACTCTATACCCTACACTCTATGCCCTACACTCTATACCCTACACTCTATACCCTACACTCTATACCCTACACTCTACACTCTATACCCTACACTCTATACCCTACACTCTATACCCTACACTCTACACTCTATACCCTACACTCTATACCCTACACTCTATACCCTACACTCTATACCCTACACTCTACACTCTATATCCTACACTCTCTACCCTACACTCTACACTCTATACCCTACACTCTATACCCTACATTCTAATCCCTACACTCTACACTCTATACCCTACACTCTATACCCTACACTCTATACCCTACACTCTACACTCTATACCCCACACTCTATATCCTACACTCTACACTCTATACCATACATTCTATACCCTACACTCTATACCATACACTCTATACCCTACACTCTACACCCTACACTCTATACCCTACACTCTATACCCTACACTCTATTCCCTACGCTCTATACCCTACACTCTACACCCTACACTCTATACCCTACACTCTATACCATACACTCTATATCCTACACTCTACACTCTATACCCTACACTCTACATCCCACACTCTATACCCTACACTCTAATCCCGACACTCTACACTCTATACCCTACACTCTATAGCCTACACTCTACAATCTATACCCTACACTCTATACCCTACACTCTATACCCTACACTCTACACTCTCTACCCTACACTCTATACCCTACACTCTATAACATACACTCTATACCCTACACTCTATACCCTACACTCTATAGCCTACACTCTACAATCTATACCCTACACTCTATACCCTACACTCTATACCCTACACTCTACACTCTCTACCCTACACTCTATACCCTACACTCTATAACATACACTCTATACCCTACACTCTATACCCTACACTCTATACCCTACACTCTACACTCTATACCCTACACTCTATACCCTACACTCTACACCCTGCACTCTATACCCTACACACTATACCCTACACTCTACACTCTATACCCTACACTCTATACCCTACACTCTATACCCTACACTCTATACCCTACATTCTACACTCTATACCCTACACTCTATAGCCTACACTCTACAATCTATACCCTACACTCTATACCCTACACTCTATACCCTACAGTCTATACCCTACACTCTATACCCTACACTCTACACTCTATACCTTACACTCTACACTCTATTCCCTACACTCTATACCCTACACTCTATACCCTACACTCTATACCCTACACTCTATACCCTACACTCTACACCCTACACTCTATACCCTACACTCTATACCATACACTCTATACCCTACACTCTACACTCTATACCCTACACTCTACACCCTACACTCTATACCCTACACTCTAATCCCTTCACTCTACACTCTATACCCTACACTCTATACCCTACACTCTACACTCTATACCTTACACTCTACACTATATTCCCTACACTCTATACCCTACACTCTATACCCTACACTCTATACCCTACACTCTACACCCTACACTCTATACCATACACTCTATACACTACACTCTACACTCTATACCCTACACTCTACACCCTACACTCTATACCCTACACTCTAATCCCTACACTCTACACTCTATACCCTACACTCTATACCCTACACTCTATACCCTACACTCTACACACTCTACCCTACACTCTATACCCTACACTCTATACCCTACACTCTATACCCTACACTCTACACTCTATACCCTACACTCTACACTCTATACCCTACACTCTATACCCTACACTCTATACCCTACACTCTACACTCTATACCTTACACTCTACACTCTATTCCCTACACTCTATACCCTACACTCTATACCCTACACTCTATACCCTACACTCTATACCCAACACTCTACACCCTACACTCTATACCCTACACTCTATACCATACACTCTATACCCTACACTCTATACCCTACACTCTATACCCTACACTCTATACCCTACACTCTATACCCTACACTCTACACGCTATACCCTACACTCTACACTTTATACCCTACACTCTATACCCTACACTCTATACCCTACACTCTATACCATACACTCCATACCCTACACTCTATACCGTACACTCTATACCCTACACTCTATACCCTACAATCTATACCCTACACTCTACACCCTACACTCTATACCTTACACTCTATACCCTACACTCTATACCCTACACTCTAAACTCTATACCCTACACTCTACACTCTATACCCTACACTCTATAACATACACTCTATACCCTACACTCTATACCCTACACTCTATACCCTACACTCTACACTCTATACCCTACACTCTATACCATACACTCTACACCATACACTCTATAGCATACACTCTATACCCTACACTCTACACTCTATACCCTACACTCTATACCCTACACTCTACACCCTGCACTCTATACCCTACACACTATACCCTACACTCTACACTCTATACCCTACACTCTATACCCTACACTCTATACCCTACACTCTATACCCTACACTCTATAGCCTACAATCTATACCCTACACTCTATGCCCTACAGTCTATACCCTACACTCTATACCCTACACTCTACACTCTATACCTTACACTCTACACTCGATTCCCTACACTCTATACCCTACACTCTATACCCTACACTCTATACCCTACACTCTATACCCTACACTCTACACCCTACACTCTATACCCTACACTCTATACCATACACTCTATACCCTACACTCTACACTCTATACCCTACACTCTACACCCTACACTCTATACCCTACACTCTAATCCCTACACTCTACACTCTATACCCTACACTCTATACCCTATACTCTACACTCTATACCTTACACTCCACACTCTATTCCCTACACTCTATACCCTACACTCTATACCCTACACTCTATACCCTACACTCTACACCCTACACTCTATACCCTACACTCTATACCATACACTCTATACCCTACACTCTACACCCTACGCTCTATACCATACACTCTACACTGTATACCCTACACTCTATACCATACACTCTACACCATACACTCTATAGCATACACTCTATACCCTACACTCTACACTCTATACCCTACACTCTATACCCTACACTCTACACTCTATACCCTACACTCTACACTCTATACCCTACACACTATACCCTACACTCTATACCCTACACTCTAATCCCTACACTCTACACTCTATACCCTACACTCTATACCCTACACTCTATACCCTACACTCTACACTCTATACCTTACACTCTACACTCTATTCCCTACACTCTATACCCTACACTCTATACCCTACACTCTATACCCTACACTCTACACCCTACACTCTATACTCTACACTCTATACCATACACTCTATACCCTACACTCTACACTCTATGCCCTACACTCTACACCCTACACTCTATACCCTACACTCTAATCCCTACACTCTACACTCTATACCTTACACTCTATACCCTACACTCTACACTCTATACCTTACACTCTACACTCTATTCCCTACACTCTATACCCTACACTCTATACCCTACACTCTATACCTACACTCTATACCCTACACTCTATACCCTATACTCTACACTCTATACCTTACACTCTACACTCTATTCCCTACACTCTATACCCTACACTCTATACCCTACACTCTATACCCTACACTCTATACCCTACACTCTACACTCTATACCCTACACTCCACACCCTACACTCTATACCCTACACTCTAATCCCTACACTCTACACTCTATACCCTACACTCTATACCCTACACTCTATACCCTACACTCTACACTCTCTACCCTACACTCTACACTCCATACCCTACACTCTATACCCTACACTCTATACCCTACACTCTATACCCTACAATCTACACTCTATGCCCTACACTCTACACTCTATACCCTACACTCTACACTCTATACCCTACACTCTACACTCTATACCCTACACTGTATACCCTACACTCTATACCCTACACTCTATACCCTACACTCTATACCCTACACTCTACACTCTATGCCCTACACTCTACACTCTGTACCTTACACTCAACACTCTATTCCCTACACTCTATACCCTACACTCTATACCCTACACTCTATACCCTACACTCTACACCCTACACTCTATACTCTACACTCTATACCATACACTCTATACCCTACACTCTACACTCTATGCCCTACACTCTACACCCTACACTCTATACCCTACACTCTAATCCCTACACTCTACACTCTCTACCCTACACTCTCTACCCTACACTCTATACCCTACACTCTATACCCTACACTCTACACTCTATGCCCTACACTCTACACTCTATACCCTACACTCTATACCCTACACTCTATACCCTACACTCTACACTCTATACCCTACACTCTATACCCTACACTCTATGCCCTACACTCTATACCCTACACTCTATACCCTACACTCTATACCCTACACTCTATACCCTACACTCTACACTCTATACCCTACACTCTATACCCTACACTCTATACCCTACACTCTACACTCTATACCCTACACTCTATACCCTACACTCTATGCCCTACACTCTATACCCTACACTCTATACCCTACACTCTACACTCTATACCCTACACTCTACACTCTATACCCTACACACTATACCCTACACTCTATACCCTACACTCTAATCCCTACACTCTACACTCTATACCCTACACTCTATACCCTACACTCTACACTCTATACCTTACACTCTACACTCTATTCCCTACACTCTATACCCTACACTCTATACCCTACACTCTATACCCTACACTCTATACCCAACACTCTACACCCTACACTCAATACCCTACACTCTATACCATACACTCTATACCCTACACTCTACACTCTATACCCTACACTCTACACTCTATACCCTACACTCTATACCCTACACTCTATACCCTACACTCTATACCCGACACTCTACACGCTATACCCTACACTCTACACTCTATACCCTACACTCTAAACCCTACACTCTATACCCTACACTCTATACCCTACACTCTATACCCTACACTCTACACTCTATACCCTACACTCTATACCCTACACTCTACACCCTACACTCTATACCCTACACTCTATGCCCTACACTCTATACCCTACACTCTATACCCTACACTCTATACCCTACACTCTACACTCTATACCCTACACTCTGTACCATACACTATATACCCTACACTCTACACTCTATACCCTACACTCTATACCCTACACTCTATACCCTACACTCTACACTCTATACCCTACATTCTGTACCATACACTCTATACCATACACTCTACAATCTATACCCTACACTCTATACCATACACTCTACACCATACACTCTATAGCATACACTCTATACCCTACACTCTACACTCTATACCCTACACTCTATACCCTACACTCTACACCCTGCACTCTATACCCTACACACTATACCCTACACTCTACACTCTATACCCTACACTCTATACCCTACACTCTATACCCGACACTCTACACGCTATACCCTACACTCTACACTCTATACACTACACTCTAAACCCTACACTCTATACCCTACACTCTATACCCTACACTCTATACCCTACACTCTACACTCTATACCCTACACTCTATACCCTACACTCTACACCCTACACTCTATACCCTACACTCTATGCCCTACACTCTATACCCTACACTCTATGCCCTACACTCTACACTCTGTACCTTACACTCAACACTCTATTCCCTACACTCTATACCCTACACTCTATACCCTACACTCTATACCCTACACTCTACACCCTACACTCTATACTCTACACTCTATACCATACACTCTATACCCTACACTCTACACTCTATGTCCTACACTCTACACCCTACACTCTATACCCTACACTCTAATCCCTACACTCTACACTCTCTACCCTACACTCTCTACCCTACACTCTATACCCTACACTCTATACCCTACACTCTACACTCTATGCCCTACACTCTACATTCTATACCCTACACTCTATACCCTACACTCTATACCCTACACTCTACACTCTATACCCTACACTCTATACCCTACACTCTATCTCCTACACTCTATACCCTACACTCTATACCCTACACTCTATACCCTACACTCTATACCCTACACTCTACACTCTATACCCTACACTCTATACCCTACACTCTATACCCTACACTCTACACTCTATACCCTACACTCTATACCCTACACTCTATGCCCTACACTCTATACCCTACACTCTATACCCTACACTCTATACCCTACACTCTACACTCTATACCCTACACTCTACACTCTATACCCGACACACTATACCCTACACTCTATACCCTACACTCTAATCCCTACACTCTACACTCTATACCCTACACTCTACACTCTATACCTTACACACTACACTCTATTCCCTACACTCTATACCCTACACTCTATACCCTACACTCTATACCCTACACTCTATACCCAACACTCTACACCCTACACTCAATACCCTACACTCTATACCATACACTCTATACCCTACACTCTACACTCTATACCCTACACTCTACACTCTATACCCTACACTCTATACCCTACACTCTATACCCTACATTCTATACCCGACACTCTACACGCTATACCCTACACTCTACACTCTATACCCTACTCTCTAAACCCTACACTCTATACCCTACACTCTATACCCTACACTCTATACCCTACACTCTACACTCTATACCCTACACTCTATACCCTACACTCTACACCCTACACTCTATACCCTACACTCTATGCCCTACACTCTATACCCTACACTCTACACTCTATACCCTACACTCTGTACCATACACTATATACCCTACACTCTACACTCTATACCCTACACTCTATACCCTACACTCTATACCCTACACTCTATACCCTACACTCTACACTCTATACCCTACACTCTGTACCATACACTCTATACCATACACTCTACAATCTATACCCTACACTCTATACCATACACTCTACACCATACACTCTATAGCATACACTCTATACCCTACACTCTACACTCTATACCCTACACTCTATACCCTACACTCTACACCCTGCACTCTATACCCTACACTCTATACCCTACACTCTATACCCTACACTCTATACCCTACACTCTACACTCTATACCCTACACTCTATACCCTACACTCTACACCCTACACTCTATACCCTACACTCTATGCCCTACACTCTATACCCTACACTCTACACTCTATACCCTACACTCTGTACCATACACTATATACCCTACACTCTACACTCTATACCCTACACTCTATACCCTACACTCTATACCCTACACTCTATACCCTACACTCTACACTCTATACCCTACACTCTGTACCATACACTCTATACCATACACTCTACAATCTATACCCTACACTCTATACCATACACTCTACACCATACACTCTATAGCATACACTCTATACCCTACACTCTACACTCTATACCCTACACTCTATACCCTACACTCTACACCCTGCACTCTATACCCTACACACTATACCCTACACTCTACACTCTATACCCTACACTCTATACCCTACACTCTATACCCTACACTCTATACCCTACACTCTACACTCTATACCCTACACTCTATACCCTACACTCTATAGCCTACAATCTATACCCTACACTCTATACCCTACAGTCTATACCCTACACTCTATACCCTACACTCTACACTCTATACCTTACACTCTACACTCGATTCCCTACACTCTATACCCTACACTCTATACCCTACACTCTATACCCTACACTCTATACCCTACACTCTACACCCTACACTCTATACCCTACACTCTATACCATACACTCTATACCCTACACTCTACACTCTATACCCTACACTCTACACCCTACACTCTATACCCTACACTCTAATCCCTACACTCTACACTCTATACCCTACACTCTATACCCTATACTCTACACTCTATACCTCACACTCTACACTCTATTCCCTACACTCTATACCCTACACTCTATACCCTACACTCTACACCCTACACTCTATACCCTACACTCTATACCATACACTCTATACTCTACACTCTACACTCTATACCCTACACTCTACACACTACACTCTATACCCTACACTCTAATCCCTACACTCTACACTCTATACCCTACACTCTATACCCTACACTCTATACCCTACACTCTACACTCTCTACCCTACATTCTATACCCTACACTCTATAACATACACTCTATACCCTACACTCTACACCCTACACTCTATACCATACACTCTACACTGTATACCCTACACTCTATACCATACACTCTACACCATACACTCTATAGCATACACTCTATACCCTACACTCTACACTCTATGCCCTACACTCTATACCCTACACTCTACACTCTATACCCTACACTCTACACTCTATACCCTACACACTATACCCTACACTCTATACCCTACACTCTAATCCCTACACTCTACACTCTATACCCTACACTCTATACCCTACACTCTACACTCTATACCTTACACTCTACACTCTATTCCCTACACTCTATACCCTACACTCTATACCCTACACTCTATACCCTACACTCTACACCCTACACTCTATACTCTACACTCTATACCATACACTCTATACCCTACACTCTACACTCTATGCCCTACACTCTACACCCTACACTCTATACCCTACACTCTAATCCCTACACTCTACACTCTATACCTTACACTCTATACCCTACACTCTACACTCTATACCTTACACTCTACACTCTATTCCCTACACTCTATACCCTACACTCTATACCCTACACTCTATACCCTACACTCTATACCCAACGCTCTACACCCTACACTCTATACCCTACACTCTATACCATACACTCTATACCCTACACTCTACACTCTATACCCTACACTCTACACTCTATACCCTACACTCTATACCCTACACTCTATACCCTACACTCTATACCCGACACTCTACACGCTATACCCTACACTCTACACTCTATACCCTACACTCTATACCCTACACTCTATACCCTACACTCTATACCCTACACTCTATACCCTACACTCTACACTCTATACCCTACACTCTATACCCTACACTCTACACCCTACACTCTATACCCTACACTCTATACCCTACACTCTACACCCTACACTCTATACCCTACACTCTATGCCCTACACTCTATACCCTACACTCTACACTCTATACCCTACACTCTGTACCATACACTATATACCCTACACTCTACACTCTATACCCTACACTCTATACCCTACACTCTATACCCTACACTCTATACCCTACACTCTACACTCTATACCCTACACTCTGTACCATACACTCTATACCATACACTCTACAATCTATACCCTACACTCTATACCATACACTCTACACCATACACTCTATAGCATACACTCTATACCCTACACTCTACACTCTATACCCTACACTCTATACCCTACACTCTACACCCTGCACTCTATACCCTACACTCTATACCCTACACTCTATACCCTACACTCTATACCCTACACTCTACACTCTATACCCTACACTCTATACCCTACACTCTACACCCTACACTCTATACCCTACACTCTATGCCCTACACTCTATACCCTACACTCTACACTCTATACCCTACACTCTGTACCATACACTATATACCCTACACTCTACACTCTATACCCTACACTCTATACCCTACACTCTATACCCTACACTCTATACCCTACACTCTACACTCTATACCCTACACTCTGTACCATACACTCTATACCATACACTCTACAATCTATACCCTACACTCTATACCATACACTCTACACCATACACTCTATAGCATACACTCTATACCCTACACTCTACACTCTATACCCTACACTCTATACCCTACACTCTACACCCTGCACTCTATACCCTACACACTATACCCTACACTCTACACTCTATACCCTACACTCTATACCCTACACTCTATACCCTACACTCTATACCCTACACTCTACACTCTATACCCTACACTCTATACCCTACACTCTATAGCCTACAATCTATACCCTACACTCTATACCCTACAGTCTATACCCTACACTCTATACCCTACACTCTACACTCTATACCTTACACTCTACACTCGATTCCCTACACTCTATACCCTACACTCTATACCCTACACTCTATACCCTACACTCTATACCCTACACTCTACACCCTACACTCTATACCCTACACTCTATACCATACACTCTATACCCTACACTCTACACTCTATACCCTACACTCTACACCCTACACTCTATACCCTACACTCTAATCCCTACACTCTACACTCTATACCCTACACTCTATACCCTATACTCTACACTCTATACCTCACACTCTACACTCTATTCCCTACACTCTATACCCTACACTCTATACCCTACACTCTATACCCTACACTCTACACCCTACACTCTATACCCTACACTCTATACCATACACTCTATACTCTACACTCTACACTCTATACCCTACACTCTACACACTACACTCTATACCCTACACTCTAATCCCTACACTCTACACTCTATACCCTACACTCTATACCCTACACTCTATACCCTACACTCTACACTCTCTACCCTACATTCTATACCCTACACTCTATAACATACACTCTATACCCTACACTCTACACCCTACACTCTATACCATACACTCTACACTGTATACCCTACACTCTATACCATACACTCTACACCATACACTCTATAGCATACACTCTATACCCTACACTCTACACTCTATGCCCTACACTCTATACCCTACACTCTACACTCTATACCCTACACTCTACACTCTATACCCTACACACTATACCCTACACTCTATACCCTACACTCTAATCCCTACACTCTACACTCTATACCCTACACTCTATACCCTATACTCTACACTCTATACCTTACACTCTACACTCTATTCCCTACACTCTATACCCTACACTCTATACCCTACACTCTATACCCTACACTCTACACCCTACACTCTATACTCTACACTCTATACCATACACTCTATACCCTACACTCTACACTCTATGCCCTACACTCTACACCATACACTCTATACCCTACACTCTAATCCCTACACTCTACACTCTATACCTTACACTCTATACCCTACACTCTACACTCTATACCTTACACTCTACACTCTATTCCCTACACTCTATACCCTACACTCTATACCCTACACTCTATACCCTACACTCTATACCCAACGCTCTACACCCTACACTCTATACCCTACACTCTATACCATACACTCTATACCCTACACTCTACACTCTATACCCTACACTCTACACTCTATACCCTACACTCTATACCCTACACTCTATACCCTACACTCTATACCCGACACTCTACACGCTATACCCTACACTCTACACTCTATACCCTACACTCTATACCCTACACTCTATACCCTACACTCTATACCCTACACTCTATACCCTACACTCTACACTCTATACCCTACACTCTATACCCTACACTCTACACCCTACACTCTATACCCTACACTCTATGCCCTACACTCTATACCCTACACTCTATACCCTACACTCTATACCCTACACTCTACACTCTATACCCTACACTCTATACCCTACACTCTATACCCTACACTCTACACTCTATACCCTACACTCTATACCCTACACTCTATACCCTACACTCTATACCCTACACTCTACACTCTATATCCTACACTCTCTACCCTACACTCTACACTCTATACCCTACACTCTATACCCTACACTCTAATCCCTACACTCTACACTCTATACCCTACACTCTATACCCTACACTCTATACCCTACACTCTACACTCTATACCCTACACTCTATATCCTACACTCTACACTCTATACCATACATTCTATACCCTACACTCTATACCATACACTCTATACCCTACACTCTACACCCTACACTCTATACCCTACACTCTATACCCTACACTCTATTCCCTACACTCTACACCCTACACTCTATACCCTACACTCTAATCCCTACACTCTACACTCTATACCCTACACTCTATACCCTACACTCTATACCCTACACTCTACACACTCTACCCTACACTCTATACCCTACACTCTATACCCTACACTCTATACCCTACACTCTACACTCTATACCCTACACTCTACACTCTATACCCTACACTCTATACCCTACACTCTATACCCTACACTCTACACTCTATACCTTACACTCTACACTCTATTCCCTACACTCTATACCCTACACTCTATACCCTACACTCTATACCCTACACTCTATACCAAACACTCTACACCCTACACTCTATACCCTACACTCTATACCATACACTCTATACCCTACACTCTACACTCTATACCCTACACTCTATACCCTACACTCTATACCCTACACTCTACACGCTATACCCTACACTCTACACTTTATACCCTACACTCTATACCCTACACTCTATACCCTACACTCTATACCATACACTCCATACCCTACACTCTATACCGTACACTCTATACCCTACACTCTATACCCTACAATCTATACCCTACACTCTACACCCTACACTCTATACCTTACACTCTATACCCTACACTCTATACCCTACACTCTAAACTCTATACCCTACACTCTACACTCTATACCCTACACTCTATAACATACACTCTATACCCTACACTCTATACCCTACACTCTATACCCTACACTCTACACTCTATACCCTACACTCTATACCATACACTCTACACCATACACTCTATAGCATACACTCTATACCCTACACTCTACACTCTATACCCTACACTCTATACCCTACACTCTACACCATGCACTCTATACCCTACACACTATACCCTACACTCTACACTCTATACCCTACACTCTATACCCTACACTCTATACCCTACACTCTATACCCTACACTCTATACCCTACACTCTATAGCCTACAATCTATACCCTACACTCTATACCCTACAGTCTATACCCTACACTCTATACCCTACACTCTAATCCCTACACTCTACACTCTATACCCTACACTCTATACCCTATACTCTACACTCTATACCTTACACTCTACACTCTATTCCCTGCACTCTATACCCTACACTCTATACCCTACACTCTATACCCTACACTCTACACCCTACACTCTATACCCTACACTCTATACCATACACTCTATACCCTACACTCTACACTCTATACCCTACATTCTACACACTACACTCTATACCCTACACTCTAATCCCTACACTCTACACTCTATACCCTACACTCTATACCCTACACTCTATACCCTACACTCTACACTCTCTACCCTACACTCTATACCCTACACTCTATAACATACACTCTATACCCTACACTCTACACCCTACGCTCTATACCATACACTCTACACTGTATACCCTACACTCTATACCATACACTCTACACCATACACTCTATAGCATACACTCTATACCCTACACTCTACACTCTATACCCTACACTCTATACCCTACACTCTACACTCTATACCCTACACTCTACACTCTATACCCTACACACTATACCCTACACTCTATACCCTACACTCTAATCCCTACACTCTACACTCTATACCCTACACTCTATACCCTACACTCTACACTCTATACCTTACACTCTACACTCTATTCCCTACACTCTATACCCTACACTCTATACCCTACACTCTATACCCTACACTCTACACCCTACACTCTATACTCTACACTCTATACCATACACTCTATACCCTACACTCTACACTCTATGCCCTACACTCTACACCCTACACTCTATACCCTACACTCTAATCCCTACACTCTACACTCTATACCTTACACTCTATACCCTAAACTCTACACTCTATACCTTACACTCTACACTCTATTCCCTACACTCTATACCCTACACTCTATACCCTACACTCTATACCCTACACTCTACACTCTATACCCTACACTCCACACCCTACACTCTATACCCTACACTCTAATCCCTACACTCTACACTCTATACCCTACAGTCTATACCCTACACTCTATACCCTACACTCTACACTCTCTACCCTACACTCTACACTCTATACCCTACACTCTATACCCTACACTCTATACCCTACACTCTATACCCTACAATCTACACTCTATGCCCTACACTCTACACTCTATACCCTACACTCTACACTCTATACCCTACACTCTACACTCTATACCCTACACTGTATACCCTACACTCTATACCCTACATTCTATACCCTACACTCTATACCCTACACTCTACACTCTATGCCCTACACTCTACACTCTGTACCTTACACTCAACACTCTATTCCCTACACTCTATACCCTACACTCTATACCCTACACTCTATACCCTACACTCTACACCCTACACTCTATACTCTACACTCTATACCATACACTCTATACCCTACACTCTACACTCTATGCCCTACACTCTACACCCTACACTCTATACCCTACACTCTAATCCCTACACTCTACACTCTCTACCCTACACTCTCTACCCTACACTCTATACCCTACACTCTATACCCTACACTCTACACTCTATGCCCTACACTCTACACTCTATACCCTACACTCTATACCCTACACTCTATACCCTACACTCTACACTCTATACCCTACACTCTATACCCTACACTCTATGCCCTACACTCTATACCCTACACTCTATACCCTACACTCTATACCCTACACTCTACACTCTATACCCTACACTCTATACCCTACACTCTATACCCTACACTCTACACTCTATACCCTACACTCTATACCCTACACTCTATGCCCTACACTCTATACCCTACACTCTATACCCTACACTATATACCCTACACTCTACACTCTATACCCTACACTCTACACTCTATACCCTACACACTATACCCTACACTCTATACCCTACACTCTAATCCCTACACTCTACACTCTATACCCTACACTCTATACCCTACACTCTACACTCTATACCTTACACTCTACACTCTATTCCCTACACTCTATAATAATAATAATAATAATAATAATAATTTTATTTATATAGCGCCAACATATTCCGCAGCGCTTTACAAATTATAGAGGGGACTTGTACAGACAATTAAACATTACAGCATAACAGAAATACAGTTCAAAACAGATACCAGGAGGAGTGAGGGCCCTGCTCGCAAGCTTACAAACTATATACAAACTATATACCCTACACTCTATACCCTACACTCTATACCCTACACTCTATACCCAACACTCTACACCCTACACTCAATACCCTACACTCTATACCATACACTCTATACCCTACACTCTACACTCTATACCCTACACTCTACACTCTATACCCTACACTCTATACCCTACACTCTATACCCTACACTCTATACCCGACACTCTACACGCTATACCCTACACTCTACACTCTATACCCTACACTCTATACCCTACACTCTATACCCTACACTCTATACCCTACACTCTATACCCTACACTCTACACTCTATACCCTACACTCTATACCCTACACTCTACACCCTACACTCTATACCCTACACTCTATGCCCTACACTCTATACCCTACACTCTATACCCTACACTCTATACCCTACACTCTACACTCTATACCCTACACTCTGTACCATACACTATATAAACTACACTCTATACCCTACACTCTACACGCTATACCCTACACTCTACACTTTATACCCTACACTCTATACCCTACACTCTATACCCTACACTCTATACCATACACTCCATACTCTACACTCTATACCGTACACTCTATACCCTACACTCTATACCCTACAATCTATACCCTACACTCTACACCGTACACTCTATACCTTACACTCTATACCCTACACTCTATACCCTACACTCTAAACTCTATACCCTACACTCTACACTCTATACCCTACACTCTATAACATACACTCTATACCCTACACTCTATACCCTACACTCTATACCCTACACTCTACACTCTATACCCTACACTCTATACCATACACTCTACACCATACACTCTATAGCATACACTCTATACCCTACACTCTACACTCTATACCCTACACTCTATACCCTACACTCTACACCCTGCACTCTATACCCTACACACTATACCCTACACTCTACACTCTATACCCTACACTCTATACCCTACACTCTATACCCTACACTCTATACCCTACACTTTATAGCCTACAATCTATACCCTACACTCTATACCCTACAGTCTATACCCTACACTCTATACCCTACACTCTACACTCTATACCTTACACTCTACACTCGATTCCCTACACTCTATACCCTACACTCTATACCCTACACTCTATACCCTACACTCTATACCCTACACTCTACACCCTACACTCTATACCCTACACTCTATACCATACACTCTATACCCTACACTCTACACTCTATACCCTACACTCTACACCCTACACTCTATACCCTACACTCTAATCCCTACACTCTACACTCTATACCCTACACTCTATACCCTATACTCTACACTCTATACCTTACACTCTACACTCTATTCCCTACACTCTATACCCTACACTCTATACCCTACACTCTATACCCTACACTCTACACCCTACACTCTATACCCTACACTCTATACCATACACTCTATACCCTACACTCTACACTCTATACCCTACATTCTACACACTACACTCTATACCCTACACTCTAATCCCTACACTCTACACTCTATACCCTACACTCTATACCCTACACTCTATACCCTACACTCTACACTCTCTACCCTACACTCTATACCCTACACTCTATAACATACACTCTATACCCTACACTCTACACCCTACGCTCTATACCATACACTCTACACTGTATACCCTACACTCTATACCATACACTCTACACCATACACTCTATAGCATACACTCTATACCCTACACTCTACACTCTATACCCTACACTCTATACCCTACACTCTACACTCTATACCCTACACTCTACACTCTATACCCTACACTCTACACTCTATACCCTACACACTATACCCTACACTCTATACCCTACACTCTAATCCCTACACTCTACACTCTATACCCTACACTCTATACCCTACACTCTACACTCTATACCTTACACTCTACACTCTATTCCCTACACTCTATACCCTACACTCTATACCCTACACTCTATACCCTACACTCTACACCCTACACTCTATACTCTACACTCTATACCATACACTCTATACCCTACACTCTACACTCTATGCCCTACACTCTACACCCTACACTCTATACCCTACACTCTAATCCCTACACTCTACACTCTATACCTTACACTCTATACCCTAAACTCTACACTCTATACCTTACACTCTACACTCTATTCCCTACACTCTATACCCTACACTCTATACCCTACACTCTATACCCTACACTCTATACCCTACACTCTATACCCTATACTCTACACTCTATACCTTACACTCTACACTCTATTCCCTACACTCTATACCCTACACTCTATACCCTACACTCTATACCCTACACTCTATACCCTACACTCTACACTCTATACCCTACACTCCACACCCTACACTCTATACCCTACACTCTAATCCCTACACTCTACACTCTATACCCTACACTCTATACCCTACACTCTATACCCTACACTCTACACTCTCTACCCTACACTCTACACTCTATACCCTACACTCTATACCCTACACTCTATACCCTACACTCTATACCCTACAATCTACACTCTATGCCCTACACTCTACACTCTATACCCTACACTCTACACTCTATACCCTACACTCTACACTCTATACCCTACACTGTATACCCTACACTCTATACCCTACACTCTATACCCTACACTCTATACCCTACACTCTACACTCTATGCCCTACACTCTACACTCTGTACCTTACACTCAACACTCTATTCCCTACTCTCTATACCCTACACTCTATACCCTACACTCTATACCCTACACTCTACACCCTACACTCTATACTCTACACTCTATACCATACACTCTATACCCTACACTCTACACTCTATGCCCTACACTCTACACCCTACACTCTATACCCTAAACTCTAATCCCTACACTCTACACTCTCTACCCTACACTCTCTACCCTACACTCTATACCCTACACTCTATACCCTACACTCTACACTCTATGCCCTACACTCTACACTCTATACCCTACACTCTATACCCTACACTCTATACCCTACACTCTACACTTATACCCTACACTCTATACCCTACACTCATGCCCTACACTCTATACCCTACACTCTATACCCTACACTCTATACCCTACACTCTATACCCTACACTCTACACTCTATACCCTACACTCTATACCCTACACTCTATACCCTACACTCTACACTCTATACCCTACACTCTATACCCTACACTCTATACCCTACACTCTATACCCTACACTCTACACTCTATACCCTACACTCTACACTCTATACCCTACACACTATACCCTACACTCTATACCCTACACTCTAATCCCTACACTCTACACTCTATACCCTACACTCTATACCCTACACTCTACACTCTATACCTTACACTCTACACTCTATTCCCTACACTCTATACCATACACTCTATACCCTACACTCTATACCCTACACTCTATACCCAACACTCTACACCCTACACTCAATACCCTACACTCTATACCATACACTCTATACCCTACACTCTACACTCTATACCCTACACTCTACACTCTATACCCTACACTCTATACCCTACACTCTATACCCTACACTCTATACCCTACACTCTATACCCTACACTCTACACTCTATACCCTACACTCTATACCCTACACTCTATGCCCTACACTCTATACCCTACACTCTATACCCTACACTCTATACCCTACACTCTACACTCTATACCCTACACTCTACACTCTATACCCTACACACTATACCCTACACTCTATACCCTACACTCTAATCCCTACACTCTACACTCTATACCCTACACTCTATACCCTACACTCTACACTCTATACCTTACACTCTACACTCTATTCCCTACACTCTATAATAATAATAATAATAATAATAATAATAATTTTATTTATATAGCGCCAACATATTCCGCAGCGCTTTACAAATTATAGAGGGGACTTGTACAGACAATAAACATTACAGCATAACAGAAATACAGTTCAAAACAGATACCAGGAGGAGTGAGGGCCCTGCTCGCAAGCTTACAAACTATATACAAACTATATACCCTACACTCTATACCCTACACTCTATACCCTACACTCTATACCCAACACTCTACACCCTACACTCAATACCCTACACTCTATACCATACACTCTATACCCTACACTCTACACTCTATACCCTACACTCTACACTCTATACCCTACACTCTATACCCTACACTCTATACCCTACACTCTATACCCGACACTCTACACGCTATACCCTACACTCTACACTCTATACCCTACACTCTATACCCTACACTCTATACCCTACACTCTATACCCTACACTCTATACCCTACACTCTACACTCTATACCCTACACTCTATACCCTACACTCTACACCCTACACTCTATACCCTACACTCTATGCCCTACACTCTATACCCTACACTCTATACCCTACACTCTATACCCTACACTCTACACTCTATACCCTACACTCTGTACCATACACTATATACCCTACACTCTATACCCTACACTCTACACGCTATACCCTACACTCTACACTTTATACCCTACACTCTATACCCTACACTCTATACCCTACACTCTATACCATACACTCCATACCCTACACTCTATACCGTACACTCTATACCCTACACTCTATACCCTACAATCTATACCCTACACTCTACACCCTACACTCTATACCTTACACTCTATACCCTACACTCTATACCCTACACTCTAAACTCTATACCCTACACTCTACACTCTATACCCTACACTCTATAACATACACTCTATACCCTACACTCTATACCCTACACTCTATACCCTACACTCTACACTCTATACCCTACACTCTATACCATACACTCTACACCATACACTCTATAGCATACACTCTATACCCTACACTCTACACTCTATACCCTACACTCTATACCCTACACTCTACACCCTGCACTCTATACCCTACACACTATACCCTACACTCTACACTCTATACCCTACACTCTATACCCTACACTCTATACCCTACACTCTATACCCTACACTTTATAGCCTACAATCTATACCCTACACTCTATACCCTACAGTCTATACCCTACACTCTATACCCTACACTCTACACTCTATACCTTACACTCTACACTCGATTCCCTACACTCTATACCCTACACTCTATACCCTACACTCTATACCCTACACTCTATACCCTACACTCTACACCCTACACTCTATACCCTACACTCTATACCATACACTCTATACCCTACACTCTACACTCTATACCCTACACTCTACACCCTACACTCTATACCCTACACTCTAATCCCTACACTCTACACTCTATACCCTACACTCTATACCCTATACTCTACACTCTATACCTTACACTCTACACTCTATTCCCTACACTCTATACCCTACACTCTATACCCTACACTCTATACCCTACACTCTACACCCTACACTCTATACATAGTAACATAGTAACATAGTAACATAGTTAGTAAGGCCGAAAAAAGACATTTGTCCATCCAGTTCAGCCTATATTCCATCATAATAAATACCCAGATCTACGTCCTTCTACAGAACCTAATAATTGTATGATACAATATTGTTCTGCTCCAGGAAGACATCCAGGCCTCTCTTGAACCCCTCGACTGAGTTCGCCATCACCACCTCCTCAGGCAAGCAATTCCAGATTCTCACTGCCCTAACAGTAAAGAATCCTCTTCTATGTTGGTGGAAAAACCTTCTCTCCTCCAGACGCAAAGAATGCCCCCTTGTGCCCGTCACCTTCCTTGGTATAAACAGATCCTCAGCGAGATATTTGTATTGTCCCCTTATATACTTATACATGGTTATTAGATCGCCCCTCAGTCGTCTTTTTTCTAGACTAAATAATCCTAATTTCGCTAATCTATCTGGGTATTGTAGTTCTCCCATCCCCTTTATTAATTTTGTTGCCCTCCTTTGTACTCTCTCTAGTTCCATTATATCCTTCCTGAGCACCGGTGCCCAAAACTGGACACAGTACTCCATGTGCGGTCTAACTAGGGATTTGTACAGAGGCAGTATAATGCTCTCATCATGTGTATCCAGACCTCTTTTAATGCACCCCATGATCCTGTTTGCCTTGGCAGCTGCTGCCTGGCACTGGCTGCTCCAGGTAAGTTTATCATTAACTAGGATCCCCAAGTCCTTCTCCCTGTCAGATTTACCCAGTGGTTTCCCGTTCAGTGTGTAATGGTGATATTGATTCCCTCTTCCCATGTGTATAACCTTACATTTATCATTGTTAAACCTCATCTGCCACCTTTCAGCCCAAGTTTCCAACTTATCCAGATCCATCTGTAGCAGAATACTATCTTCTCTTGTATTAACTGCTTTACATAGTTTTGTATCATCTGCAAATATCGATATTTTACTGTGTAAACCTTCTACCAGATCATTAATGAATATGTTGAAGAGAACAGGTCCCAATACTGACCCCTGCGGTACCCCACTGGTCACAGCGACCCAGTTAGAGACTATACCATTTATAACCACCCTCTGCTTTCTATCACTAAGCCAGTTACTAACCCATTTACACACATTTTCCCCCAGACCAAGCATTCTCATTTTGTGTACCAACCTCTTGTGCGGCACGGTATCAAACGCTTTGGAAAAATCGAGATATACCACGTCCAATGACTCACCGTGGTCCAGTCTATAGCTTACCTCTTCATAAAAACTGATTAGATTGGTTTGACAGGAGCGATTTCTCATAAACCCATGCTGATATGGAGTTAAACAGTTATTCTCATTGAGATAATCCAGAATAACATCCCTCAGAAACCCTTCAAATATTTTACCAACAATAGAGGTTAGACTTACTGGCCTATAATTTCCAGGTTCACTTTTAGAGCCCTTTTTGAATATTGGCACCACATTTGCTATGCGCCAATCCTGCGGAACAGACCCTGTCGCCATAGAGTCCCTAAAAATAAGAAATAATGGTTTATCTATTACATTACTTAGTTCTCTTAGTACTCGTGGGTGTATGCCATCCGGACCCGGAGATTTATCTATTTTAATCTTATTTAGCCGGTTTCGCACCTCTTCTTGGGTTAGATTGGTGACCCTTAATATAGGGTTTTCATTGTTTCTTGGGATTTCACCTAGCATTTCATTTTCCACCGTGAATACCGTGGAGAAGAAGGTGTTTAATATGTTAGCTTTTTCCTCGTCATCTACAACCATTCTTTCCTCACTATTTTTTAAGGGGCCTACATTTTCAGTTTTTATTCTTTTACTATTGATATAGTTGAAGAACAGTTTGGGATTAGTTTTACTCTCCTTAGCAATGTGCTTCTCTGTTTCCTTTTTGGCAGCTTTAATTAGTTTTTTAGATAAAGTATTTTTCTCCCTATAGTTTTTTAGAGCTTCAATGGTGCCATCCTGCTTTAGTAGTGCAAATGCTTTCTTTTTACTGTTAATTGCCTGTCTTACTTCTTTGTTTAGCCACATTGGGTTTTTCCTATTTCTAGTCCTTTTATTCCCACAAGGTATAAACCGCTTACACTGCCTATTTAGGATGTTCTTAAACATTTCCCATTTATTATCTGTATTCTCATTTCTGAGGATATTGTCCCAGTCTACCAGATTAAGGGCATCTCTAAGCTGTTCAAACTTTGCCTTCCTAAAGTTCAATGTTTTTGTGACTCCCTGACAAGTCCCCCTAGTGAAAGACAGGTGAAACTGCACAATATTGTGGTCGCTATTTCCTAAATGCCCAACCACCTGCAGATTTGTTATTCTGTCAGGTCTATTAGATAGTATTAGGTCTAAAAGTGCTGCTCCTCTGGTTGGATTCTGCACCAATTGTGAAAGATAATTTTTCTTGGTTATTAGCAGAAACCTGTTGCCTTTATGGGTTTCACAGGTTTCTGTTTCCCAGTTAATATCCGGGTAGTTAAAGTCCCCCATAACCAGGACCTCATTATGGGTTGCAGCTTCATCTATCTGCTTTAGAAGTAGACTTTCCATGCTTTCTGTTATATTTGGGGGTTTGTAACAGACCCCAATGAGAATTTTGTTACCATTTTTCCCTCCATGAATTTCAACCCATATGGACTCGACATCCTCATTCCCTTCGCTAATATCCTCCCTTAAAGTGGACTTTAGACAAGACTTTACATAGAGACAAACCCCTCCTCCTCTCCGATTTTTACGATCCTTTCTAAACAGACTGTAACCCTGTAAGTTAACTGCCCAGTCATAGCTTTCATCTAACCATGTCTCAGTTATTCCCACTATGTCAAAGTTACCTGTAGATATTTCTGCTTCTAGTTCTTCCATCTTGTTTGTCAGGCTTCTGGCGTTTGCGAGCATGCAGTTTAGAGGATTTTGTTTTGTTCCAATCTCCTCACTGTGGATTGTTTTAGAAATGTTCTTACCTCCCTTCTGAGTATGTTTTCCTGGGTCGTCTTTGTTCGAGTCTAATGTTTTTCTTCCCGTCCCCTCTTCTTCTAGTTTAACGCCCTCCTGATGAGTGTAGCGAGTCTTCTGGCGAATGTGTGTTTCCCAGGTTTGTTGAGGTGTAGTCCGTCTCTGGCGAGGAGTCCATCATACCAGTAATTCACACCGTGGTCCAGGAATCCAAATCCTTGTTGTCTGCACCATCGTCTTAGCCAGTTGTTTGCATCAAGGATCCTGTTCCATCTCCTGGTGCCATGCCCGTCTACTGGAAGGATAGAAGAAAAAACTACCTGTGCATCCAGTTCCTTTACTTTCTTCCCCAACTCTTCAAAGTCCTTGCAGATTGTCGGTAGGTCCTTCCTTGCCGTGTCATTGGTGCCAACATGTATCAGAAGAAATGGGTGGACGTCCTTGGAGCTGAAGAGCTTTGGTATCCTATCGGTCACATCCTTGATCATCGCACCTGGAAGGCAGCATACTTCTCTTGCAGTTATGTCCGGTCTGCAGATGGCTGCTTCGGTGCCTCTCAGTAGTGAGTCTCCCACCACCACCACTCTTCGTTGCTTCTTGGCTGTACTTTTTGCTGTCACTTGTTGCTGTGTGCCCTTTTCTTTTTTGCTTGCTGGTATTGCTTCATTCTTAGGTGTGCCATCTTCATCCTCTACAAAGATTTGATATCGGTTCTTCAGTTGTGTGGTTGGTGATTTCTCCATGGTCTTCTTGCTTCTTTTGGTCACATGCTTCCACTCATCTGCTTTTGGAGGTTCTCTGACACTTTTTGCACCTTCTGTGACCAGTAGAGATGCTTCTGTTCTGTCTAGAAAGTCTTCATTCTCTTTGATGAGTTTCAAAGTTGCTATTCTTTCTTCCAGACCCCGCACCTTTTCTTCTAAAAGGGCCACTAGTCTACACTTCTGACAGGTGAAATTGGATTCTTCTTCTGGTCGATCTGTGAACATGTAGCACATGCTGCAGCTCACCATGTAGGTTGTCACATCTGCCATGTTGCTCCTAGATCCTGCTGACTTGCTGTGTGTTTTCCTTCTTGTGTAATCCACTCAGCCAAGCTCTCTTGCAATAATGTCCTACAGGCAAAAATTCGCGCGCGGTTTGGTGATGCTTTCGAAGCAGCTGGTCCCGGCTGTACCCAACGATCTTCTAGCTTAGGGAGACTTCGCTTCTCCCAGAAGGCACCTGGAATATGCAAATTAGCCTCCTGAAGCTTGAATCCCTGGTTTGGTGATGCTTTCGAAGCAGCTGGTCCCGGCTGTACCCAACGATCTTCTAGCTTAGGGAGACTTCGCTTCTCCCAGAAGGCACCTGGAATATGCAAATTAGCCTCCTGAAGCTTGAATCCCTGGTTTGGTGATGCTTTCGAAGCAGCTGGTCCCGGCTGTACCCAACGATCTTCTAGCTTAGGGAGACTTCGCTTCTCCCAGAAGGCACCTGGAATATGCAAATTAGCCTCCTGAAGCTTGAATCCCTGGTTTGGTGATGCTTTCGAAGCAGCTGGTCCCGGCTGTACCCAACGATCTTCTAGCTTAGGGAGACTTCGCTTCTCCCAGAAGGCACCTGGAATATGCAAATTAGCCTCCTGAAGCTTGAATCCCTGGTTTGGTGATGCTTTCGAAGCAGCTGGTCCCGGCTGTACCCAACGATCTTCTAGCTTAGGGAGACTTCGCTTCTCCCAGAAGGCACCTGGAATATGCAAATTAGCCTCCTGAAGCTTGAATCCCTGGTTTGGTGATGCTTTCGAAGCAGCTGGTCCCGGCTGTACCCAACGATCTTCTAGCTTAGGGAGACTTCGCTTCTCCCAGAAGGCACCTGGAATATGCAAATTAGCCTCCTGAAGCTTGAATCCCTGGTTTGGTGATGCTTTCGAAGCAGCTGGTCCCGGCTGTACCCAACGATCTTCTAGCTTAGGGAGACTTCGCTTCTCCCAGAAGGCACCTGGAATATGCAAATTAGCCTCCTGAAGCTTGAATCCCTGGTTTGGTGATGCTTTCGAAGCAGCTGGTCCCGGCTGTACCCAACGATCTTCTAGCTTAGGGAGACTTCGCTTCTCCCAGAAGGCACCTGGAATATGCAAATTAGCCTCCTGAAGGACCCTACACTCTATACCATACACTCTATACCCTACACTCTACACTCTATACCCTACATTCTACACACTACACTCTATACCCTACACTCTAATCCCTACACTCTACACTCTATACCCTACACTCTATACCCTACACTCTATACCCTACACTCTACACTCTCTACCCTACACTCTATACCCTACACTCTATAACATACACTCTATACCCTACACTCTACACCCTACGCTCTATACCATACACTCTACACTGTATACCCTACACTCTATACCATACACTCTACACCATACACTCTATAGCATACACTCTATACCCTACACTCTACACTCTATACCCTACACTCTATACCCTACACTCTACACTCTATACCCTACACTCTACACTCTATACCCTACACACTATACCCTACACTCTATACCCTACACTCTAATCCCTACACTCTACACTCTATACCCTACACTCTATACCCTACACTCTACACTCTATACCTTACACTCTACACTCTATTCCCTACACTCTATACCCTACACTCTATACCCTACACTCTATACCCTACACTCTACACCCTACACTCTATACTCTACACTCTATACCATACACTCTATACCCTACACTCTACACTCTATGCCCTACACTCTACACCCTACACTCTATACCCTACACTCTAATCCCTACACTCTACACTCTATACCTTACACTCTATACCCTAAACTCTACACTCTATACCTTACACTCTACACTCTATTCCCTACACTCTATACCCTACACTCTATACCCTACACTCTATACCCTACACTCTATACCCTACACTCTATACCCTATACTCTACACTCTATACCTTACACTCTACACTCTATTCCCTACACTCTATACCCTACACTCTATACCCTACACTCTATACCCTACACTGTATACCCTACACTCTACACTCTATACCCTACACTCCACACCCTACACTCTATACCCTACACTCTAATCCCTACACTCTACACTCTATACCCTACACTCTATACCCTACACTCTATACCCTACACTCTACACTCTCTACCCTACACTCTACACTCTATACCCTACACTCTATACCCTACACTCTATACCCTACACTCTATACCCTACAATCTACACTCTATGCCCTACACTCTACACTCTATACCCTACACTCTACACTCTATACCCTACACTCTACACTCTATACCCTACACTGTATACCCTACACTCTATACCCTACACTCTATACCCTACACTCTATACCCTACACTCTACACTCTATGCCCTACACTCTACACTCTGTACCTTACACTCAACACTCTATTCCCTACTCTCTATACCCTACACTCTATACCCTACACTCTATACCCTACACTCTACACCCTACACTCTATACTCTACACTCTATACCATACACTCTATACCCTACACTCTACACTCTATGCCCTACACTCTACACCCTACACTCTATACCCTACACTCTAATCCCTACACTCTACACTCTCTACCCTACACTCTCTACCCTACACTCTATACCCTACACTCTATACCCTACACTCTACACTCTATGCCCTACACTCTACACTCTATACCCTACACTCTATACCCTACACTCTATACCCTACACTCTACACTTATACCCTACACTCTATACCCTACACTCATGCCCTACACTCTATACCCTACACTCTATACCCTACACTCTATACCCTACACTCTATACCCTACACTCTACACTCTATACCCTACACTCTATACCCTACACTCTATACCCTACACTCTACACTCTATACCCTACACTCTATACCCTACACTCTATACCCTACACTCTATACCCTACACTCTACACTCTATACCCTACACTCTACACTCTATACCCTACACACTATACCCTACACTCTATACCCTACACTCTAATCCCTACACTCTACACTCTATACCCTACACTCTATACCCTACACTCTACACTCTATACCTTACACTCTACACTCTATTCCCTACACTCTATACCATACACTCTATACCCTACACTCTATACCCTACACTCTATACCCAACACTCTACACCCTACACTCAATACCCTACACTCTATACCATACACTCTATACCCTACACTCTACACTCTATACCCTACACTCTACACTCTATACCCTACACTCTATACCCTACACTCTATACCCTACACTCTATACCCTACACTCTATACCCTACACTCTACACTCTATACCCTACACTCTATACCCTACACTCTATGCCCTACACTCTATACCCTACACTCTATACCCTACACTCTATACCCTACACTCTACACTCTATACCCTACACTCTACACTCTATACCCTACACACTATACCCTACACTCTATACCCTACACTCTAATCCCTACACTCTACACTCTATACCCTACACTCTATACCCTACACTCTACACTCTATACCTTACACTCTACACTCTATTCCCTACACTCTATAATAATAATAATAATAATAATAATAATAATTTTATTTATATAGCGCCAACATATTCCGCAGCGCTTTACAAATTATAGAGGGGACTTGTACAGACAATAAACATTACAGCATAACAGAAATACAGTTCAAAACAGATACCAGGAGGAGTGAGGGCCCTGCTCGCAAGCTTACAAACTATATACAAACTATATACCCTACACTCTATACCCTACACTCTATACCCTACACTCTATACCCAACACTCTACACCCTACACTCAATACCCTACACTCTATACCATACACTCTATACCCTACACTCTACACTCTATACCCTACACTCTACACTCTATACCCTACACTCTATACCCTACACTCTATACCCTACACTCTATACCCGACACTCTACACGCTATACCCTACACTCTACACTCTATACCCTACACTCTATACCCTACACTCTATACCCTACACTCTATACCCTACACTCTATACCCTACACTCTACACTCTATACCCTACACTCTATACCCTACACTCTACACCCTACACTCTATACCCTACACTCTATGCCCTACACTCTATACCCTACACTCTATACCCTACACTCTATACCCTACACTCTACACTCTATACCCTACACTCTGTACCATACACTATATACCCTACACTCTATACCCTACACTCTACACGCTATACCCTACACTCTACACTTTATACCCTACACTCTATACCCTACACTCTATACCCTACACTCTATACCATACACTCCATACCCTACACTCTATACCGTACACTCTATACCCTACACTCTATACCCTACAATCTATACCCTACACTCTACACCCTACACTCTATACCTTACACTCTATACCCTACACTCTATACCCTACACTCTAAACTCTATACCCTACACTCTACACTCTATACCCTACACTCTATAACATACACTCTATACCCTACACTCTATACCCTACACTCTATACCCTACACTCTACACTCTATACCCTACACTCTATACCATACACTCTACACCATACACTCTATAGCATACACTCTATACCCTACACTCTACACTCTATACCCTACACTCTATACCCTACACTCTACACCCTGCACTCTATACCCTACACACTATACCCTACACTCTACACTCTATACCCTACACTCTATACCCTACACTCTATACCCTACACTTTATAGCCTACAATCTATACCCTACACTCTATACCCTACAGTCTATACCCTACACTCTATACCCTACACTCTACACTCTATACCTTACACTCTACACTCGATTCCCTACACTCTATACCCTACACTCTATACCCTACACTCTATACCCTACACTCTATACCCTACACTCTACACCCTACACTCTATACCCTACACTCTATACCATACACTCTATACCCTACACTCTACACTCTATACCCTACACTCTACACCCTACACTCTATACCCTACACTCTAATCCCTACACTCTACACTCTATACCCTACACTCTATACCCTATACTCTACACTCTATACCTTACACTCTACACTCTATTCCCTACACTCTATACCCTACACTCTATACCCTACACTCTATACCCTACACTCTACACCCTACACTCTATACCCTACACTCTATACCATACACTCTATACCCTACACTCTACACTCTATACCCTACATTCTACACACTACACTCTATACCCTACACTCTAATCCCTACACTCTACACTCTATACCCTACACTCTATACCCTACACTCTATACCCTACACTCTACACTCTCTACCCTACACTCTATACCCTACACTCTATAACATACACTCTATACCCTACACTCTACACCCTACGCTCTATACCATACACTCTACACTGTATACCCTACACTCTATACCATACACTCTACACCATACACTCTATAGCATACACTCTATACCCTACACTCTACACTCTATACCCTACACTCTATACCCTACACTCTACACTCTATACCCTACACTCTACACTCTATACCCTACACACTATACCCTACACTCTATACCCTACACTCTAATCCCTACACTCTACACTCTATACCCTACACTCTATACCCTACACTCTACACTCTATACCTTACACTCTACACTCTATTCCCTACACTCTATACCCTACACTCTATACCCTACACTCTATACCCTACACTCTACACCCTACACTCTATACTCTACACTCTATACCATACACTCTATACCCTACACTCTACACTCTATGCCCTACACTCTACACCCTACACTCTATACCCTACACTCTAATCCCTACACTCTACACTCTATACCTTACACTCTATACCCTAAACTCTACACTCTATACCTTACACTCTACACTCTATTCCCTACACTCTATACCCTACACTCTATACCCTACACTCTATACCCTACACTCTATACCCTACACTCTATACCCTATACTCTACACTCTATACCTTACACTCTACACTCTATTCCCTACACTCTATACCCTACACTCTATACCCTACACTCTATACCCTACACTGTATACCCTACACTCTACACTCTATACCCTACACTCCACACCCTACACTCTATACCCTACACTCTAATCCCTACACTCTACACTCTATACCCTACACTCTATACCCTACACTCTATACCCTACACTCTACACTCTCTACCCTACACTCTACACTCTATACCCTACACTCTATACCCTACACTCTATACCCTACACTCTATACCCTACAATCTACACTCTATGCCCTACACTCTACACTCTATACCCTACACTCTACACTCTATACCCTACACTCTACACTCTATACCCTACACTGTATACCCTACACTCTATACCCTACACTCTATACCCTACACTCTATACCCTACACTCTACACTCTATGCCCTACACTCTACACTCTGTACCTTACACTCAACACTCTATTCCCTACTCTCTATACCCTACACTCTATACCCTACACTCTATACCCTACACTCTACACCCTACACTCTATACTCTACACTCTATACCATACACTCTATACCCTACACTCTACACTCTATGCCCTACACTCTACACCCTACACTCTATACCCTACACTCTAATCCCTACACTCTACACTCTCTACCCTACACTCTCTACCCTACACTCTATACCCTACACTCTATACCCTACACTCTACACTCTATGCCCTACACTCTACACTCTATACCCTACACTCTATACCCTACACTCTATACCCTACACTCTACACTTATACCCTACACTCTATACCCTACACTCATGCCCTACACTCTATACCCTACACTCTATACCCTACACTCTATACCCTACACTCTATACCCTACACTCTACACTCTATACCCTACACTCTATACCCTACACTCTATACCCTACACTCTACACTCTATACCCTACACTCTATACCCTACACTCTATACCCTACACTCTATACCCTACACTCTACACTCTATACCCTACACTCTACACTCTATACCCTACACACTATACCCTACACTCTATACCCTACACTCTAATCCCTACACTCTACACTCTATACCCTACACTCTATACCCTACACTCTACACTCTATACCTTACACTCTACACTCTATTCCCTACACTCTATACCATACACTCTATACCCTACACTCTATACCCTACACTCTATACCCAACACTCTACACCCTACACTCAATACCCTACACTCTATACCATACACTCTATACCCTACACTCTACACTCTATACCCTACACTCTACACTCTATACCCTACACTCTATACCCTACACTCTATACCCTACACTCTATACCCGACACTCTACACGCTATACCCTACACTCTACACTCTATACCCTACACTCTATACCCTACACTCTATGCCCTACACTCTATACCCTACACTCTATACCCTACACTCTACACTCTATACCCTACACTCTATACCCTACACTCTACACCCTACACTCTATACCCTACACTCTATGCCCTACACTCTATAACCTACACTCTATACCCTACACTCTATACCCTACACTCTACACTCTATACCCTACACTCTGTACCATACACTATATACCCTACACTCTACACTCTATACCCTACACTCTATACCCTACACTCTATACCCTACACTCTATACCCTACACTCTACACTCTATACCCTACACTCTGTACCATACACTCTATACCATACACTCTACAATCTATACCCTACACTCTATACCATACACTCTACACCATACACTCTATAGCATACACTCTATACCCTACACTCTACACTCTATACCCTACACTCTACACCCTGCACTCTATACCCTACACACTATACCCTACACTCTACACTCTATACCCTACACTCTATACCCTACACTCTATACCCTACACTCTATACCCTACACTCTATACCCTACACTCTATAGCCTACAATCTATACCCTACACTCTATACCCTACAGTCTATACCCTACACTCTATACCCTACACTCTACACTCTATACCTTACACTCTACACTCGATTCCCTAAACTCTATACCCTACACTCTATACCCTACACTCTATACCCTACACTCTATACCCTACACTCTACACCCTACACTCTATACCCTACACTCTATACCATACACTCTATACCCTACACTCTACACTCTATACCCTACACTCTACACCCTACACTCTATACCCTACACTCTAATCCCTACACTCTACACTCTATACCCTACACTCTATACCCTATACTCTACACTCTATACCTCACACTCTATTCCCTACACTCTATACCCTACACTCTATACCCTACACTCTATACCCTACACTCTACACCCTACACTCTATACCCTACACTCTATACCATACACTCTATACCCTACACTCTACACTCTATACCCTACACTCTACACACTACACTCTATACCCTACACTCTAATCCCTACACTCTACACTCTATACCCTACACTCTATACCCTACACTCTATACCCTACACTCTACACTCTCTACCCTACACTCTATACCCTACACTCTATAACATACACTCTATACCCTACACTCTACACCCTACACTCTATACCATACACTCTACACTGTATACCCTACACTCTATACCATACACTCTACACCATACACTCTATAGCATACACTCTATACCCTACACTCTACACTCTATGCCCTACACTCTATACCCTACACTCTACACTCTATACCCTACACTCTACACTCTATACCCTACACACTATACCCTACACTCTATACCCTACACTCTAATCCCTACACTCTACACTCTATACCCTACACTCTATACCCTACACTCTACACTCTATACCTTACACTCTACACTCTATTACCTACACTCTATACCCTACACTCTATACCCTACACTCTATACCCTACACTCTACACCCTACACTCTATACTCTACACTCTATACCATACACTCTATACCCTACACTCTACACTCTATGCCCTACACTCTACACCCTACACTCTATACCCTACACTCTAATCCCTACACTCTACACTCTATACCTTACACTCTATACCCTACACTCTACACTCTATACCTTACACTCTACACTCTATTCCCTACACTCTATACCCTACACTCTATACCCTACACTCTATACCCTACACTCTATACCCTACACTCTACACCCTACACTCTATACCCTACACTCTATACCATACACTCTATACCCTACACTCTACACTCTATACCCTACACTCCACACCCTACACTCTATACCCTACACTCTAATCCCTACACTCTACACTCTATACCCTACACTCTATACCCTACACTCTATACCCTACAATCTACACTCTCTACCCTACACTCTATACCCTACACACTGTACCCTACACTCTATACCCTACACTCTACACTCTATACCCTACACTCTACACTCTATACCCTACACTCTATACCCTACACTCTATACCCTACAATCTACACTCTATGCCCTACACTCTACACTCTATACCCTACATTCTACACTCTATACCCTACACTCTACACTCTATACCCTACACTGTATACCCTACACTCTATACCCTACACTCTATACCCTACACTCTATACCCTACACTCTACACTCTATGCCCTACACTCTACACTCTGTACCTTACACTCAACACTCTATTCCCTACACTCTCTACCCTACACTCTATACCCTACACTCTATACCCTACACTCTACACCCTACACTCTATACTCTACACTCTATACCATACACTCTATACCCTACACTCTACACTCTATGCCCTACACTCTACACCCTACACTCTATACCCTACACTCTAATCCCTACACTCTACACTCTCTACCCTACACTCTCTACCCTACACTCTATACCCTACACTCTATACCCTACACTCTGCACTCTATGCCCTACACTCTACACTCTATACCCTACACTCTAATCCCTACACTCTACACTCTATACTCCACACTCTATACCCTACACTCTATACCCTACACTCTACAGACTCTACCCTACACTCTATACCCTACACTCTATACCCTACACTCTATACCCTACACTCTACACTCTATACCCTACACTCTACACTCTATACCCTACACTCTATACCCTACACTCTATACCCTAAACTCTATACCCTACACTCTAATCCCTACACTCTACACTCTATACCCTACACTCTATACCCTACACTCTACACTCTATACCTTACACTCTACACTCTATTCCCTACACTCTATACCCTACACTCTATACCCTACACTCTATACCCTACACTCTATACCCAACACTCTACACCCTACACTCTATACCCTACACTCTATACCATACACTCAAATACCCTACACTCTATACTCTATACCCTACACTCTACACTTTATACCCTACACTCTATACCCTACACTCTATACCCTACACTCTATACCATACACTCCATACCCTACACTCTATACCGTACACTCTATACCCTACACTCTATACCCTACAATCTATACCCTACACTCTACACCCTACACTCTATACCTTACACTCTATACCCTACACTCTATACCCTACACTCTAAACTCTATACCCTACACTCTACACTCTATACCCTACACTCTATAACATACACTCTGTACCCTACACTCTATACCCTACACTCTACACTCTATACCCTACACTCTATACCATACACTCTACACCATACACTCTATAGCATACACTCTATACCCTACACTCTACACTCTATACCCTACACTCTATACCCTACACTCTACACCCTGCACTCTATACCCTACACACTATACCCTACACTCTACACTCTATACCCTACACTCTATACCCTACACTCTATACCCTACACTCTATAGCCTACAATCTATACCCTACACTTTATACCCTACAGTCTATACCCTACACTCTATACCCTACACTCTACACTCTATACCTTACACTCTACACTCTATTCCCTACACTCTATACCCTACACTCTATACCCTACACTCTATACCCTACACTCTATACCCTACACTCTACACCCTACACTCTATACCCTACACTCTATACCATACACTCTATACCCTACACTCTACACTCTATACCCTACACTCTACACCCTACACTCTATACCCTACACTCTAATCCCTACACTCTACACTCTATACCCTACACTCTATACCCTAAACTCTACATTCTATACCTTACACTCTACACTCTATTCCCTACACTCTATTCCCTACACTCTATACCCTACACTCTATACCCTACACTCTATACCCTACACTCTACACCCTACACTCTATACCCTACACTCTATACCCTACACTCTACACCCTGCACTCTATACCCTACACACTATACCCCACACTCTACACTCTATACCCTACATTCTATACCCTACACTCTATACCCTACACTCTATAGCCTACAATCTATACCCTACACTTTATACCCTACAGTCTATACCCTACACTCTATACCCTACACTCTACACTCTATACCTTACACTCTACACTCTATTCCCTACACTCTATACCCTACACTCTATACCCTACACTCTATACCCTACACTCTACACCATACACTCTATACCCTACACTCTATACCATACACTCTATACCCTACACTCTACACTCTATACCCTACACTCTACACCCTACACTCTATACCCTACACTCTAATCCCTACACTCTACACTCTATACGCTACACTCTATACCCTAAACTCTACACTCTATACCTTACACTCTACACTCTATTCCCTACACTCTATACCCTACACTCTATACCCTACACTCTATACCCTACACTCTACACCCTACACTCTATACCCTACACTCTATACCCTACACTCTATACCCTACACTCTACACTCTATACCCTACACTCTACACACTACACTCTATACCCTACACTCTAATCCCTACACTCTACACTCTATACCCTACACTCTATACCCTACACTCTATACCCTACACTCTACACTCTCTACCCTACACTCTATACCCTACACTCTATAACATACACTCTATACCCTACACTCTACACCCTACACTCTATACCATACACTCTACACTGTATACCCTACACTCTATACCATACACTCTACACCATACACTCTATAGCATACACTCTATACCCTACACTCTACACTCTATACCTTACACTCTATACCCTACACTCTATACCCTACACTCTAAACTCTATACCCTACACTCTACACTCTATACCCTACACTCTATAACATACACTCTATACCCTACACTCTATACCCTACACTCTACACTCTATACCCTACACTCTATACCATACACTCTACACCATACACTCTATAGCATACACTCTATACCCTACACTCTACACTCTATACCCTACACTCTATACCCTACACTCTACACCCTGCACTCTATACCCTACACACTATACCCTACACTCTACACTCTATACCCTACACTCTATACCCTACACTCTATACCCTACACTCTATACCCTACACTCTATAGCCTACAATCTATACCCTACACTTTATACCCTACAGTCTATACCCTACACTCTATACCCTACACTCTACACTCTATACCTTACACTCTACACTCTATTCCCTACACTCTATACCCTACACTCTATACCCTACACTCTATACCCTACACTCTATACCCTACACTCTACACCCTACACTCTATACCCTACACTCTATAACATACACTCTATACCCTACACTCTATACCCTACACTCTACACTCTATACCCTACACTCTATACCATACACTCTACACCATACACTCTATAGCATACACTCTATACCCTACACTCTACACTCTATACCCTACACTCTATACCCTACACTCTACACCCTGCACTCTATATCCTACACACTATACCCTACACTCTACACTCTATACCCTACACTCTATACCCTACACTCTATACCCTACACTCTATACCCTACACTCTATAGCCTACAATCTATACCCTACACTTTATACCCTACAGTCTATACCCTACACTCTATACCCTACACTCTACACTCTATACCTTACACTCTACACTCTATTCCCTACACTCTATACCCTACACTCTATACCCTACACTCTATACCCTACACTCTACACCCTACACTCTATACCCTACACTCTATACCATACACTCTATACCCTACACTCTACACTCTATACCCTACACTCTATACCCTAAACTCTACACTCTATACCTTACACTCTACACTCTATTCCCTACACTCTATACCCTACACTCTATACCCTACACTCTATACCCTACACTCTACACCCTACACTCTATACCCTACACTCTATACCATACACTCTATACCCTACACTCTACACTCTATACCCTACACTCTACACACTACACTCTATACCCTACACTCTAATCCCTACACTCTACACTCTATACCCTACACTCTATACCCTACACTCTATACCCTACACTCTACACTCTCTACCCTACACTCTATACCCTACACTCTATAACATACACTCTATACCCTACACTCTACACCCTACACTCTATACCATACACTCTACACTGTATACCCTACACTCTATACCATACACTCTACACCATACACTCTATAGCATACACTCTATACCCTACACTCTACACTCTATACCCTACACTCTATACCCTACACTCTACACCCTGCACTCTATACCCTACACACTATACCCTACACTCTACACTCTATACCCTACACTCTATACCCTACACTCTATACCCTACACTCTACACTCTATACCCTACACTCTATAGCCTATACTCTACAATCTATACCCTACACTCTATACCCTACACTCTATACCCTACAGTCTATACCCTACACTCTATACCCTACACTCTACACTCTATACCTTACACTCCACACTCTATTCCCTACACTCTATTCACTACACTCTATAACCTACACTCTATACCCTACACTCTAATCCCTACACTCTACACTCTATACCCTACACTCTATACCCTACACTCTACACTCTATACCTTACACTCTACACTCTATTCCCTACACTCTATACCCTACACTCTACACCCTGCACTCTATACCCTACACACTATAACCTACACTCTACACTCTATACCCTACACTCTATACCCTACACTCTATACCCTACACTCTACACTCTATACCCTACACTCTATAGCCTATACTCTACAATCTATACCCTACACTCTATACCCTACACTCTATACCCTACAGTCTATACCCTACACTCTATACCCTACACTCTACACTCTATACCTTACACTCCACACTCTATTCCCTACACTCTATTCACTACACTCTATACCCTACACTCTATACCCTACACTCTACACTCTATACCCTACACTCTATACCCTACACTCTATACCCTACACTCTACACTCTATACCCTACACTCTATACCCTACACTCTATACCCTACACTCTATACCCTACACTCTACACTCTATATCCTACACTCTCTACCCTACACTCTACACTCTATACCCTACACTCTATACCCTACACTCTAATCCCTACACTCTACACTCTATACCCTACACTCTATACCCTACACTCTATACCCTACACTCTACACTCTATACCCTACACTCTATATCCTACACTCTACACTCTATACCATACATTCTATACCCTACACTCTATACCATACACTCTATACCCTACACTCTACACCCTACACTCTATACCCTACACTCTATACCCTACACTCTATTCCCTACACTCTACACCCTACACTCTATACCCTACACTCTAATCCCTACACTCTACACTCTATACCCTACACTCTATACCCTACACTCTATACCCTACACTCTACACACTCTACCCTACACTCTATACCCTACACTCTATACCCTACACTCTATACCCTACACTCTACACTCTATACCCTACACTCTACACTCTATACCCTAC
Organism: Ranitomeya imitator; assembly: GCF_032444005.1. Classification (NCBI taxonomy): domain Eukaryota; kingdom Metazoa; phylum Chordata; class Amphibia; order Anura; family Dendrobatidae; genus Ranitomeya; species Ranitomeya imitator. The sequence continues at coordinate 260,368 of NW_027194496.1, forward strand.
ACTCTATACCCTACACTCTATACCCTACACTCTACACTCTATACCTTACACTCTACACTCTATTCCCTACACTCTATACCCTACACTCTATACCCTACACTCTATACCCTACACTCTATACCAAACACTCTACACCCTACACTCTATACCCTACACTCTATACCATACACTCTATACCCTACACTCTACACTCTATTCCCTACACTCTATACCCTACACTCTATACCCTACACTCTATACCCTACACTCTACACGCTATACCCTACACTCTACACTTTATACCCTACACTCTATACCCTACACTCTATACCCTACACTCTATACCATACACTCCATACCCTACACTCTATACCGTACACTCTATACCCTACACTCTATACCCTACAATCTATACCCTACACTCTACACCCTACACTCTATACCTTACACTCTATACCCTAAACTCTATACCCTACACTCTAAACTCTATACCCTACACTCTACACTCTATACCCTACACTCTATAACATACACTCTATACCCTACACTCTATACCCTACACTCTATACCCTACACTCTACACTCTATACCCTACACTCTATACCATACACTCTACACCATACACTCTATAGCATACACTCTATACCCTACACTCTACACTCTATACCCTACACTCTATACCCTACACTCTACACCATGCACTCTATACCCTACACACTATACCCTACACTCTACACTCTATACCCTACACTCTATACCCTACACTCTATACCCTACACTCTATACCCTACACTCTATACCCTACACTCTATAGCCTACAATCTATACCCTACACTCTATACCCTACAGTCTATACCCTACACTCTATACCCTACACTCTACACTCTATACCTTACACTCTACACTCGATTCCCTACACTCTATACCCTACACTCTATACCCTACACTCTATACCCTACACTCTATACCCTACACTCTACACCCTACACTCTATACCCTACACTCTATACCATACACTCTATACCCTACACTCTACACTCTATACCCTACACTCTACACCCTACACTCTATACCCTACAATCTAATCCCTACACTCTACACTCTATACCCTACACTCTATACCCTATACTCTACACTCTATACCTTACACTCTACACTCTATTCCCTGCACTCTATACCCTACACTCTATACCCTACACTCTATACCCTACACTCTACACCCTACACTCTATACCCTACACTCTATACCATACACTCTATACCCTACACTCTACACTCTATACCCTACATTCTACACACTACACTCTATACCCTACACTCTAATCCCTACACTCTACACTCTATACCCTACACTCTATACCCTACACTCTATACCCTACACTCTACACTCTCTACCCTACACTCTATACCCTACACTCTATAACATACACTCTATACCCTACACTCTACACCCTACGCTCTATACCATACACTCTACACTGTATACCCTACACTCTATACCATACACTCTACACCATACACTCTATAGCATACACTCTATACCCTACACTCTACACTCTATACCCTACACTCTATACCCTACACTCTACACTCTATACCCTACACTCTACACTCTATACCCTACACACTATACCCTACACTCTATACCCTACACTCTAATCCCTACACTCTACACTCTATACCCTACACTCTATACCCTACACTCTACACTCTATACCTTACACTCTACACTCTATTCCCTACACTCTATACCCTACACTCTATACCCTACACTCTATACCCTACACTCTACACCCTACACTCTATACTCTACACTCTATACCATACACTCTATACCCTACACTCTACACTCTATGCCCTACACTCTACACCCTACACTCTATACCCTACACTCTAATCCCTACACTCTACACTCTATACCTTACACTCTATACCCTAAACTCTACACTCTATACCTTACACTCTACACTCTATTCCCTACACTCTATACCCTACACTCTATACCCTACACTCTATACCCTACACTCTATACCCTACACTCTATACCCTATACTCTACACTCTATACCTTACACTCTACACTCTATTCCCTACACTCTATACCCTACACTCTATACCCTACACTCTATACCCTACACTCTACACTCTATACCCTACACTCCACACCCTACACTCTATACCCTACACTCTAATCCCTACACTCTACACTCTATACCCTACAGTCTATACCCTACACTCTATACCCTACACTCTACACTCTCTACCCTACACTCTACACTCTATACCCTACACTCTATACCCTACACTCTATACCCTACACTCTATACCCTACAATCTACACTCTATGCCCTACACTCTACACTCTATACCCTACACTCTACACTCTATACCCTACACTCTACACTCTATACCCTACACTGTATACCCTACACTCTATACCCTACATTCTATACCCTACACTCTATACCCTACACTCTACACTCTATGCCATACACTCTACACTCTGTACCTTACACTCAACACTCTATTCCCTACACTCTATACCCTACACTCTATACCCTACACTCTATACCCTACACTCTACACCCTACACTCTATACTCTACACTCTATACCATACACTCTATACCCTACACTCTACACTCTATGCCCTACACTCTACACCCTACACTCTATACCCTACACTCTAATCCCTACACTCTACACTCTCTACCCTACACTCTCTACCCTACACTCTATACCCTACACTCTATACCCTACACTCTACACTCTATGCCCTACACTCTACACTCTATACCCTACACTCTATACCCTACACTCTATACCCTACACTCTACACTCTATACCCTACACTCTATACCCTACACTCTATGCCCTACACTCTATACCCTACACTCTATACCCTACACTCTATACCCTACACTCTACACTCTATACCCTACACTCTATACCCTACACTCTATACCCTACACTCTACACTCTATACCCTACACTCTATACCCTACACTCTATGCCCTACACTCTATACCCTACACTCTATACCCTACACTCTATACCCTACACTCTACACTCTATACCCTACACTCTACACTCTATACCCTACACACTATACCCTACACTCTATACCCTACACTCTAATCCCTACACTCTACACTCTATACCCTACACTCTATACCCTACACTCTACACTCTATACCTTACACTCTACACTCTATTCCCTACACTCTATAATAATAATAATAATAATAATAATAATAATAATAATTTTATTTATATAGCGCCAACATATTCCGCAGCGCTTTACAAATTATAGAGGGGACTTGTACAGACAATTAAACATTACAGCATAACAGAAATACAGTTCAAAACAGATACCAGGAGGAGTGAGGGCCCTGCTCGCAAGCTTACAAACTATATACAAACTATATACCCTACACTCTATACCCTACACTCTATACCCTACACTCTATACCCAACACTCTACACCCTACACTCAATACCCTACACTCTATACCATACACTCTATACCCTACACTCTACACTCTATACCCTACACTCTACACTCTATACCCTACACTCTATACCCTACACTCTATACCCTACACTCTATACCCGACACTCTACACGCTATACCCTACACTCTACACTCTATACCCTACACTCTATACCCTACACTCTATACCCTACACTCTATACCCTACACTCTATACCCTACACTCTACACTCTATACCCTACACTCTATACCCTACACTCTACACCCTACACTCTATACCCTACACTCTATGCCCTACACTCTATACCCTACACTCTATACCCTACACTCTATACCCTACACTCTACACTCTATACCCTACACTCTGTACCATACACTATATACCCTACACTCTATACCCTACACTCTACACGCTATACCCTACACTCTACACTTTATACCCTACACTCTATACCCTACACTCTATACCCTACACTCTATACCATACACTCCATACCCTACACTCTATACCGTACACTCTATACCCTACACTCTATACCCTACAATCTATACCCTACACTCTACACCCTACACTCTATACCTTACACTCTATACCCTACACTCTATACCCTACACTCTAAACTCTATACCCTACACTCTACACTCTATACCCTACACTCTATAACATACACTCTATACCCTACACTCTATACCCTACACTCTATACCCTACACTCTACACTCTATACCCTACACTCTATACCATACACTCTACACCATACACTCTATAGCATACACTCTATACCCTACACTCTACACTCTATACCCTACACTCTATACCCTACACTCTACACCCTGCACTCTATACCCTACACACTATACCCTACACTCTACACTCTATACCCTACACTCTATACCCTACACTCTATACCCTACACTCTATACCCTACACTTTATAGCCTACAATCTATACCCTACACTCTATACCCTACAGTCTATACCCTACACTCTATACCCTACACTCTACACTCTATACCTTACACTCTACACTCGATTCCCTACACTCTATACCCTACACTCTATACCCTACACTCTATACCCTACACTCTATACCCTACACTCTACACCCTACACTCTATACCCTACATTCTATACCATACACTCTATACCCTACACTCTACACTCTATACCCTACACTCTACACCCTACACTCTATACCCTACACTCTAATCCCTACACTCTACACTCTATACCCTACACTCTATACCCTATACTCTACACTCTATACCTTACACTCTACACTCTATTCCCTACACTCTATACCCTACACTCTATACCCTACACTCTATACCCTACACTCTACACCCTACACTCTATACCCTACACTCTATACCATACACTCTATACCCTACACTCTACACTCTATACCCTACATTCTACACACTACACTCTATACCCTACACTCTAATCCCTACACTCTACACTCTATACCCTACACTCTATACCCTACACTCTATACCCTACACTCTACACTCTCTACCCTACACTCTATACCCTACACTCTATAACATACACTCTATACCCTACACTCTACACCCTACGCTCTATACCATACACTCTACACTGTATACCCTACACTCTATACCATACACTCTACACCATACACTCTATAGCATACACTCTATACCCTACACTCTACACTCTATACCCTACACTCTATACCCTACACTCTACACTCTATACCCTACACTCTACACTCTATACCCTACACACTATACCCTACACTCTATACCCTACACTCTAATCCCTACACTCTACACTCTATACCCTACACTCTATACCCTACACTCTACACTCTATACCTTACACTCTACACTCTATTCCCTACACTCTATACCCTACACTCTATACCCTACACTCTATACCCTACACTCTACACCCTACACTCTATACTCTACACTCTATACCATACACTCTATACCCTACACTCTACACTCTATGCCCTACACTCTACACCCTACACTCTATACCCTACACTCTAATCCCTACACTCTACACTCTATACCTTACACTCTATACCCTAAACTCTACACTCTATACCTTACACTCTACACTCTATTCCCTACACTCTATACCCTACACTCTATACCCTACACTCTATACCCTACACTCTATACCCTACACTCTATACCCTATACTCTACACTCTATACCTTACACTCTACACTCTATTCCCTACACTCTATACCCTACACTCTATACCCTACACTCTATACCCTACACTCTATACCCTACACTCTACACTCTATACCCTACACTCCACACCCTACACTCTATACCCTACACTCTAATCCCTACACTCTACACTCTATACCCTACACTCTATACCCTACACTCTATACCCTACACTCTACACTCTCTACCCTACACTCTACACTCTATACCCTACACTCTATACCCTACACTCTATACCCTACACTCTATACCCTACAATCTACACTCTATGCCCTACACTCTACACTCTATACCCTACACTCTACACTCTATACCCTACACTCTACACTCTATACCCTACACTGTATACCCTACACTCTATACCCTACACTCTATACCCTACACTCTATACCCTACACTCTACACTCTATGCCCTACACTCTACACTCTGTACCTTACACTCAACACTCTATTCCCTACTCTCTATACCCTACACTCTATACCCTACACTCTATACCCTACACTCTACACCCTACACTCTATACTCTACACTCTATACCATACACTCTATACCCTACACTCTACACTCTATGCCCTACACTCTACACCCTACACTCTATACCCTACACTCTAATCCCTACACTCTACACTCTCTACCCTACACTCTCTACCCTACACTCTATACCCTACACTCTATACCCTACACTCTACACTCTATGCCCTACACTCTACACTCTATACCCTACACTCTATACCCTACACTCTATACCCTACACTCTACACTTATACCCTACACTCTATACCCTACACTCATGCCCTACACTCTATACCCTACACTCTATACCCTACACTCTATACCCTACACTCTATACCCTACACTCTACACTCTATACCCTACACTCTATACCCTACACTCTATACCCTACACTCTACACTCTATACCCTACACTCTATACCCTACACTCTATACCCTACACTCTATACCCTACACTCTACACTCTATACCCTACACTCTACACTCTATACCCTACACACTATACCCTACACTCTATACCCTACACTCTAATCCCTACACTCTACACTCTATACCCTACACTCTATACCCTACACTCTACACTCTATACCTTACACTCTACACTCTATTTCCTACACTCTATACCATACACTCTATACCCTACACTCTATACCCTACACTCTATACCCAACACTCTACACCCTACACTCAATACCCTACACTCTATACCATACACTCTATACCCTACACTCTACACTCTATACCCTACACTCTACACTCTATACCCTACACTCTATACCCTACACTCTATACCCTACACTCTATACCCTACACTCTATACCCTACACTCTACACTCTATACCCTACACTCTATACCCTACACTCTATGCCCTACACTCTATACCCTACACTCTATACCCTACACTCTATACCCTACACTCTACACTCTATACCCTACACTCTACACTCTATACCCTACACACTATACCCTACACTCTATACCCTACACTCTAATCCCTACACTCTACACTCTATACCCTACACTCTATACCCTACACTCTACACTCTATACCTTACACTCTACACTCTATTCCCTACACTCTATAATAATAATAATAATAATAATAATAATTTTATTTATATAGCGCCAACATATTCCGCAGCGCTTTACAAATTATAGAGGGGACTTGTACAGACAATAAACATTACAGCATAACAGAAATACAGTTCAAAACAGATACCAGGAGGAGTGAGGGCCCTGCTCGCAAGCTTACAAACTATATACAAACTATATACCCTACACTCTATACCCTACACTCTATACCCTACACTCTATACCCAACACTCTACACCCTACACTCAATACCCTACACTCTATACCATACACTCTATACCCTACACTCTACACTCTATACCCTACACTCTACACTCTATACCCTACACTCTATACCCTACACTCTATACCCTACACTCTATACCCGACACTCTACACGCTATACCCTACACTCTACACTCTATACCCTACACTCTATACCCTACACTCTATACCCTACACTCTATACCCTACACTCTATACCCTACACTCTACACTCTATACCCTACACTCTATACCCTACACTCTACACCCTACACTCTATACCCTACACTCTATGCCCTACACTCTATACCCTACACTCTATACCCTACACTCTATACCCTACACTCTACACTCTATACCCTACACTCTGTACCATACACTATATACCCTACACTCTATACCCTACACTCTACACGCTATACCCTACACTCTACACTTTATACCCTACACTCTATACCCTACACTCTATACCCTACACTCTATACCATACACTCCATACCCTACACTCTATACCGTACACTCTATACCCTACACTCTATACCCTACAATCTATACCCTACACTCTACACCCTACACTCTATACCTTACACTCTATACCCTACACTCTATACCCTACACTCTAAACTCTATACCCTACACTCTACACTCTATACCCTACACTCTATAACATACACTCTATACCCTACACTCTATACCCTACACTCTATACCCTACACTCTACACTCTATACCCTACACTCTATACCATACACTCTACACCATACACTCTATAGCATACACTCTATACCCTACACTCTACACTCTATACCCTACACTCTATACCCTACACTCTACACCCTGCACTCTATACCCTACACACTGTACCCTACACTCTACACTCTATACCCTACACTCTATACCCTACACTCTATACCCTACACTCTATACCCTACACTTTATAGCCTACAATCTATACCCTACACTCTATACCCTACAGTCTATACCCTACACTCTATACCCTACACTCTACACTCTATACCTTACACTCTACACTCGATTCCCTACACTCTATACCCTACACTCTATACCCTACACTCTATACCCTACACTCTATACCCTACACTCTACACCCTACACTCTATACCCTACACTCTATACCATACACTCTATACCCTACACTCTACACTCTATACCCTACACTCTACACCCTACACTCTATACCCTACACTCTAATCCCTACACTCTACACTCTATACCCTACACTCTATACCCTATACTCTACACTCTATACCTTACACTCTACACTCTATTCCCTACACTCTATACCCTACACTCTATACCCTACACTCTATACCCTACACTCTACACCCTACACTCTATACCCTACACTCTATACCATACACTCTATACCCTACACTCTACACTCTATACCCTACATTCTACACACTACACTCTATACCCTACACTCTAATCCCTACACTCTACACTCTATACCCTACACTCTATACCCTACACTCTATACCCTACACTCTACACTCTCTACCCTACACTCTATACCCTACACTCTATAACATACACTCTATACCCTACACTCTACCCCCTACGCTCTATACCATACACTCTACACTGTATACCCTACACTCTATACCATACACTCTACACCATACACTCTATAGCATACACTCTATACCCTACACTCTACACTCTATACCCTACACTCTATACCCTACACTCTACACTCTATACCCTACACTCTACACTCTATACCCTACACACTATACCCTACACTCTATACCCTACACTCTAATCCCTACACTCTACACTCTATACCCTACACTCTATACCCTACACTCTACACTCTATACCTTACACTCTACACTCTATTCCCTACACTCTATACCCTACACTCTATACCCTACACTCTATACCCTACACTCTACACCCTACACTCTATACTCTACACTCTATACCATACACTCTATACCCTACACTCTACACTCTATGCCCTACACTCTACACCCTACACTCTATACCCTACACTCTAATCCCTACACTCTACACTCTATACCTTACACTCTATACCCTAAACTCTACACTCTATACCTTACACTCTACACTCTATTCCCTACACTCTATACCCTACACTCTATACCCTACACTCTATACCCTACACTCTATACCCTACACTCTATACCCTATACTCTACACTCTATACCTTACACTCTACACTCTATTCCCTACACTCTATACCCTACACTCTATACCCTACACTCTATACCCTACACTCTATACCCTACACTCTACACTCTATACCCTACACTCCACACCCTACACTCTATACCCTACACTCTAATCCCTACACTCTACACTCTATACCCTACACTCTATACCCTACACTCTATACCCTACACTCTACACTCTCTACCCTACACTCTACACTCTATACCCTACACTCTATACCCTACACTCTATACCCTACACTCTATACCCTACAATCTACACTCTATGCCCTACACTCTACACTCTATACCCTACACTCTACACTCTATACCCTACACTCTACACTCTATACCCTACACTGTATACCCTACACTCTATACCCTACACTCTATACCCTACACTCTATACCCTACACTCTACACTCTATGCCCTACACTCTACACTCTGTACCTTACACTCAACACTCTATTCCCTACTCTCTATACCCTACACTCTATACCCTACACTCTATACCCTACACTCTACACCCTACACTCTATACTCTACACTCTATACCATACACTCTATACCCTACACTCTACACTCTATGCCCTACACTCTACACCCTACACTCTATACCCTACACTCTAATCCCTACACTCTACACTCTCTACCCTACACTCTCTACCCTACACTCTATACCCTACACTCTATACCCTACACTCTACACTCTATGCCCTACACTCTACACTCTATACCCTACACTCTATACCCTACACTCTATACCCTACACTCTACACTTATACCCTACACTCTATACCCTACACTCCTACCCTACACTCTATACCCTACACTCTATACCCTACACTCTATACCCTACACTCTATACCCTACACTCTACACTCTATACCCTACACTCTATACCCTACACTCTATACCCTACACTCTACACTCTATACCCTACACTCTATACCCTACACTCTATACCCTACACTCTATACCCTACACTCTACACTCTATACCCTACACTCTACACTCTATACCCTACACACTATACCCTACACTCTATACCCTACACTCTAATCCCTACACTCTACACTCTATACCCTACACTCTATACCCTACACTCTACACTCTATACCTTACACTCTACACTCTATTCCCTACACTCTATACCATACACTCTATACCCTACACTCTATACCCTACACTCTATACCCAACACTCTACACCCTACACTCAATACCCTACACTCTATACCATACACTCTATACCCTACACTCTACACTCTATACCCTACACTCTACACTCTATACCCTACACTCTATACCCTACACTCTATACCCTACACTCTATACCCGACACTCTACACGCTATACCCTACACTCTACACTCTATACCCTACACTCTATACCCTACACTCTATGCCCTACACTCTATACCCTACACTCTATACCCTACACTCTACACTCTATACCCTACACTCTATACCCTACACTCTACACCCTACACTCTATACCCTACACTCTATGCCCTACACTCTATACCCTACACTCTATACCCTACACTCTATACCCTACACTCTACACTCTATACCCTACACTCTGTACCATACACTATATACCCTACACTCTACACTCTATACCCTACACTCTATACCCTACACTCTATACCCTACACTCTATACCCTACACTCTACACTCTATACCCTACACTCTGTACCATACACTCTATACCATACACTCTACAATCTATACCCTACACTCTATACCATACACTCTACACCATACACTCTATAGCATACACTCTATACCCTACACTCTACACTCTATACCCTACACTCTACACCCTGCACTCTATACCCTACACACTATACCCTACACTCTACACTCTATACCCTACACTCTATACCCTACACTCTATACCCTACACTCTATACCCTACACTCTATAGCCTACAATCTATACCCTACACTCTATACCCTACAGTCTATACCCTACACTCTATACCCTACACTCTACACTCTATACCTTACACTCTACACTCGATTCCCTAAACTCTATACCCTACACTCTATACCCTACACTCTATACCCTACACTCTATACCCTACACTCTACACCCTACACTCTATACCCTACACTCTATACCATACACTCTATACCCTACACTCTACACTCTATACCCTACACTCTACACCCTACACTCTATACCCTACACTCTAATCCCTACACTCTACACTCTATACCCTACACTCTATACCCTATACTCTACACTCTATACCTCACACTCTATTCCCTACACTCTATACCCTACACTCTATACCCTACACTCTATACCCTACACTCTACACCCTACACTCTATACCCTACACTCTATACCATACACTCTATACCCTACACTCTACACTCTATACCCTACACTCTACACACTACACTCTATACCCTACACTCTAATCCCTACACTCTACACTCTATACCCTACACTCTATACCCTACACTCTACACTCTCTACCCTACACTCTATACCCTACACTCTATAACATACACTCTATACCCTACACTCTACACCCTACACTCTATACCATACACTCTACACTGTATACCCTACACTCTATACCATACACTCTACACCATACACTCTATAGCATACACTCTATACCCTACACTCTACACTCTATGCCCTACACTCTATACCCTACACTCTACACTCTATACCCTACACTCTACACTCTATACCCTACACACTATACCCTACACTCTATACCCTACACTCTAATCCCTACACTCTACACTCTATACCCTACACTCTATACCCTACACTCTACACTCTATACCTTACACTCTACACTCTATTCCCTACACTCTATACCCTACACTCTATACCCTACACTCTATACCCTACACTCTACACCCTACACTCTATACTCTACACTCTATACCATACACTCTATACCCTACACTCTACACTCTATGCCCTACACTCTACACCCTACACTCTATACCCTACACTCTAATCCCTACACTCTACACTCTATACCTTACACTCTATACCCTACACTCTACACTCTATACCTTACACTCTACACTCTATTCCCTACACTCTATACCCTACACTCTATACCCTACACTCTATACCCTACACTCTATACCCTACACTCTACACCCTACACTCTATACCCTACACTCTATACCACACACTCTATACCCTACACTCTACACTCTATACCCTACACTCCACACCCTACACTCTATACCCTACACTCTAATCCCTACACTCTACACTCTATACCCTACACTCTATACCCTACACTCTATACCCTACAATCTACACTCTCTACCCTACACTCTATACCCTACACTCTGTACCCTACACTCTATACCCTACACTCTACACTCTATACCCTACACTCTACACTCTATACCCTACACTCTATACCCTACACTCTATACCCTACACTCTATACCCTACAATCTACACTCTATGCCCTACACTCTACACTCTATACCCTACATTCTACACTCTATACCCTACACTCTACACTCTATACCCTACACTGTATACCCTACACTCTATACCCTACACTCTATACCCTACACTCTATACCCTACACTCTACACTCTATGCCCTACACTCTACACTCTGTACCTTACACTCAACACTCTATTCCCTACACTCTCTACCCTACACTCTATACCCTACACTCTATACCCTACACTCTACACCCTACACTCTATACTCTACACTCTATACCATACACTCTATACCCTACACTCTACACTCTATGCCCTACACTCTACACCCTACACTCTATACCCTACACTCTAATCCCTACACTCTACACTCTCTACCCTACACTCTCTACCCTACACTCTATACCCTACACTCTATACCCTACACTCTGCACTCTATGCCCTACACTCTACACTCTATACCCTACACTCTAATCCCTACACTCTACACTCTATACTCCACACTCTATACCCTACACTCTATACCCTACACTCTACAGACTCTACCCTACACTCTATACCCTACACTCTATACCCTACACTCTATACCCTACACTCTACACTCTATACCCTACACTCTACACTCTATACCCTACACTCTATACCCTACACTCTATACCCTAAACTCTATACCCTACACTCTAATCCCTACACTCTACACTCTATACCCTACACTCTATACCCTACACTCTACACTCTATACCTTACACTCTACACTCTATTCCCTACACTCTATACCCTACACTCTATACCCTACACTCTATACCCTACACTCTATACCCAACACTCTACACCCTACACTCTATACCCTACACTCTATACCATACACTCAAATACCCTACACTCTATACTCTATACCCTACACTCTACACTTTATACCCTACACTCTATACCCTACACTCTATACCCTACACTCTATACCATACACTCCATACCCTACAATCTATACCCTACACTCTACACCCTACACTCTATACCTTACACTCTATACCCTACACTCTATACCCTACACTCTAAACTCTATACCCTACACTCTACACTCTATACCCTACACTCTATAACATACACTCTGTACCCTACACTCTATACCCTACTCTCTACACTCTATACCCTACACTCTATACCATACACTCTACACCATACACTCTATAGCATACACTCTATACCCTACACTCTACACTCTATACCCTACACTCTATACCCTACACTCTATACCCTACAATCTATACCCTACACTCTACACCCTACACTCTATACCTTACACTCTATACCCTACACTCTATACCCTACACTCTAAACTCTATACCCTACACTCTACACTCTATACCCTACACTCTATAACATACACTCTGTACCCTACACTCTATACCCTACACTCTACACTCTATACCCTACACTCTATACCATACACTCTACACCATACACTCTATAGCATACACTCTATACCCTACACTCTACACTCTATACCCTACACTCTATACCCTACACTCTACACCCTGCACTCTATACCCTACACACTATACCCTACACTCTACACTCTATACCCTACACTCTATACCCTACACTCTATACCCTACACTCTATAGCCTACAATCTATACCCTACACTTTATACCCTACAGTCTATACCCTACACTCTATACCCTACACTCTACACTCTATACCTTACACTCTACACTCTATTCCCTACACTCTATACCCTACACTCTATACCCTACACTCTATACCCTACACTCTATACCCTACACTCTACACCCTACACTCTATACCCTACACTCTATACCATACACTCTATACCCTACACTCTACACTCTATACCCTACACTCTACACCCTACACTCTATACCCTACACTCTAATCCCTACACTCTACACTCTATACCCTACACTCTATACCCTAAACTCTACATTCTATACCTTACACTCTACACTCTATTCCCTACACTCTATTCCCTACACTCTATACCCTACACTCTATACCCTACACTCTATACCCTACACTCTACACCCTACACTCTATACCCTACACTCTATACCCTACACTCTACACCCTGCACTCTATACCCTACACACTATACCCCACACTCTACACTCTATACCCTACACTCTATACCCTACACTCTATACCCTACACTCTATAGCCTACAATCTATACCCTACACTTTATACCCTACAGTCTATACCCTACACTCTATACCCTACACTCTACACTCTATACCTTACACTCTACACTCTATTCCCTACACTCTATACCCTACACTCTATACCCTACACTCTATACCCTACACTCTACACCATACACTCTATACCCTACACTCTATACCATACACTCTATACCCTACACTCTACACTCTATACCCTACACTCTACACCCTACACTCTATACCCTACACTCTAATCCCTACACTCTACACTCTATACCCTACACTCTATACCCTAAACTCTACACTCTATACCTTACACTCTACACTCTATTCCCTACACTCTATACCCTACACTCTATACCCTACACTCTATACCCTACACTCTACACCCTACACTCTATACCCTACACTCTATACCCTACACTCTATACCCTACACTCTACACTCTATACCCTACACTCTACACACTACACTCTATACCCTACACTCTAATCCCTACACTCTACACTCTATACCCTACACTCTATACCCTACACTCTATACCCTACACTCTACACTCTCTACCCTACACTCTATACCCTACACTCTATAACATACACTCTATACCCTACACTCTACACCCTACACTCTATACCATACACTCTACACTGTATACCCTACACTCTATACCATACACTCTACACCATACACTCTATAGCATACACTCTATACCCTACACTCTACACTCTATACCTTACACTCTATACCCTACACTCTATACCCTACACTCTAAACTCTATACCCTACACTCTACACTCTATACCCTACACTCTATAACATACACTCTATACCCTACACTCTATACCCTACACTCTACACTCTATACCCTACACTCTATACCATACACTCTACACCATACACTCTATAGCATACACTCTATACCCTACACTCTACACTCTATACCCTACACTCTATACCCTACACTCTACACCCTGCACTCTATACCCTACACACTATACCCTACACTCTACACTCTATACCCTACACTCTATACCCTACACTCTATACCCTACACTCTATACCCTACACTCAATAGCCTACAATCTATACCCTACACTTTATACCCTACAGTCTATACCCTACACTCTATACCCTACACTCTACACTCTATACCTTACACTCTACACTCTATTCCCTACACTCTATACCCTACACTCTATACCCTACACTCTATACCCTACACTCTATACCCTACACTCTACACCCTACACTCTATACCCTACACTCTATAACATACACTCTATACCCTACACTCTATACCCTACACTCTACACTCTATACCCTACACTCTATACCATACACTCTACACCATACACTCTATAGCATACACTCTATACCCTACACTCTACACTCTATACCCTACACTCTATACCCTACACTCTACACCCTGCACTCTATATCCTACACACTATACCCTACACTCTACACTCTATACCCTACACTCTATACCCTACACTCTATACCCTACACTCTATACCCTACACTCTATAGCCTACAATCTATACCCTACACTTTATACCCTACAGTCTATACCCTACACTCTATACCCTACACTCTACACTCTATACCTTACACTCTACACTCTATTCCCTACACTCTATACCCTACACTCTATACCCTACACTCTATACCCTACACTCTACACCCTACACTCTATACCCTACACTCTATACCATACACTCTATACCCTACACTCTACACTCTATACCCTACACTCTATACCCTAAACTCTACACTCTATACCTTACACTCTACACTCTATTCCCTACACTCTATACCCTACACTCTATACCCTACACTCTAAACTCTATACCCTACACTCTACACTCTATACCCTACACTCTATAACATACACTCTATACCCTACACTCTATACCCTACACTCTACACTCTATACCCTACACTCTATACCATACACTCTACACCATACACTCTATAGCATACACTCTATACCCTACACTCTACACTCTATACCCTACACTCTATACCCTACACTCTACACCCTGCACTCTATACCCTACACACTATACCCTACACTCTACACTCTATACCCTACACTCTATACCCTACACTCTATACCCTACACTCTATACCCTACACTCAATAGCCTACAATCTATACCCTACACTTTATACCCTACAGTCTATACCCTACACTCTATACCCTACACTCTACACTCTATACCTTACACTCTACACTCTATTCCCTACACTCTATACCCTACACTCTATACCCTACACTCTATACCCTACACTCTATACCCTACACTCTACACCCTACACTCTATACCCTACACTCTATAACATACACTCTATACCCTACACTCTATACCCTACACTCTACACTCTATACCCTACACTCTATACCATACACTCTACACCATACACTCTATAGCATACACTCTATACCCTACACTCTACACTCTATACCCTACACTCTATACCCTACACTCTACACCCTGCACTCTATATCCTACACACTATACCCTACACTCTACACTCTATACCCTACACTCTATACCCTACACTCTATACCCTACACTCTATACCCTACACTCTATAGCCTACAATCTATACCCTACACTTTATACCCTACAGTCTATACCCTACACTCTATACCCTACACTCTACACTCTATACCTTACACTCTACACTCTATTCCCTACACTCTATACCCTACACTCTATACCCTACACTCTATACCCTACACTCTACACCCTACACTCTATACCCTACACTCTATACCATACACTCTATACCCTACACTCTACACTCTATACCCTACACTCTATACCCTAAACTCTACACTCTATACCTTACACTCTACACTCTATTCCCTACACTCTATACCCTACACTCTATACCCTACACTCTATACCCTACACTCTACACCCTACACTCTATACCCTACACTCTATACCATACACTCTATACCCTACACTCTACACTCTATACCCTACACTCTACACACTACACTCTATACCCTACACTCTAATCCCTACACTCTACACTCTATACCCTACACTCTATACCCTACACTCTATACCCTACACTCTACACTCTCTACCCTACACTCTATACCCTACACTCTATAACATACACTCTATACCCTACACTCTACACCCTACACTCTATACCATACACTCTACACTGTATACCCTACACTCTATACCATACACTCTACACCATACACTCTATAGCATACACTCTATACCCTACACTCTACACTCTATACCCTACACTCTATACCCTACACTCTACACCCTGCACTCTATACCCTACACACTATACCCTACACTCTACACTCTATACCCTACACTCTATACCCTACACTCTATACCCTACACTCTACACTCTATACCCTACACTCTATAGCCTATACTCTACAATCTATACCCTACACTCTATACCCTACACTCTATACCCTACAGTCTATACCCTACACTCTATACCCTACACTCTACACTCTATACCTTACACTCCACACTCTATTCCCTACACTCTATTCACTACACTCTATAACCTACACTCTATACCCTACACTCTAATCCCTACACTCTACACTCTATACCCTACACTCTATACCCTACACTCTACACTCTATACCTTACACTCTACACTCTATTCCCTACACTCTATACCCTACACTCTATACCCTACACTCTATACCCTACACTCTATACCCAACACTCTACACCCTACACTCTATACCCTACACTCTATACCATACACTCTATACCCTACACTCTACACTCTATACCCTACACTCTACACTCTATACCCTACACTCTATACCCTACACTCTATACCCTACACTCTATACCCGACACTCTACACGCTATACCCTACACTCTACACTCTATACCCTACACTCTATACCCTACACTCTATACCCTACACTTTATACCCTACACTCTATACCCTACACTCTACACTCTATACCCTACACTCTATACCCTACACTCTACACCCTACACTCTTTACCCTACACTCTATGCCCTACACTCTATACCCTACACTCTATACCCTACACTCTATACCCTACACTCTACACTCTATACCCTACACTCTATACCCTACACTCTATGCCCTACACTCTACACTCTATACCCTACACTCTATACCCTACACTCTATACCCTACACTCTATACCCTACACTCTACACTCTATATCCTACACTCTCTACCCTACACTCTACACTCTATACCCTACACTCTATACCCTACACTCTAATCCCTACACTCTACACTCTATACCCTACACTCTATACCCTACACTCTATACCCTACACTCTACACTCTATACCCTACACTCTATGTCCTACACTCTACACTCTATACATACATTCTATACCCTACACTCTATACCATACACTCTATACCCTACACTCTACACCCTACACTCTATACCCTACACTCTATACCCTACACTCTATACCCTACACTCTATACCCTACACTCTACACCCTACACTCTATACCCTACACTCTATACCATACACTCTATACCCTACACTCTATACCCTACACTCTACACTCTAAACCCTACACTCTATACCCTACACTCTATACCCTACACTCTATACCCTACACTCTACACTCTATATCCTACACTCTCTACCCTACACTCTACACTCTATACCCTACACTCTATACCCTACACTCTAATCCCTACACTCTACACTCTATACCCTACACTCTATATCCTACACTCTACACTCTATACCATACATTCTATACCCTGCACTCTATACCATACACTCTATACCCTACACTCTACACCCTACACTCTATACCCTACACTCTATACCCTACACTCTATACCCTACACTCTACACCCTACACTCTATACCCTACACTCTATACCCTACACTCTATACCCTACACTCTATACCCTACACTCTACACTCTATACCCTACACTCTATACCCTACACTCTATACCCTACACTCTATACCCTACACTCTACACTCTATATCCTACACTCTCTACCCTACACTCTACACTCTATACCCTACACTCTATACCCTACACTCTAATCCCTACACTCTACACTCTATACCCTACACTCTATACCCTACACTCTATACCCTACACTCTACACTCTATACCCTACACTCTATATCCTACACTCTACACTCTATACCATACATTCTATACCCTACACTCTATACCATACACTCTATACCCTACACTCTACACCCTACACTCTATACCCTACACTCTATACCCTACACTCTATACCCAACACTCTATACCCTACACTCTACACCCTACACTCTATACCCTACACTCTATAGCATACATTCTATACCCTACAATCTACACTCTATACCCTACACTCTATACCCTACACTCTACACCCTGCACTCTATACCCTATACACTATACCCTACACTCTACACTCTATACCCTACACTCTATACCCTACACTCTATACCCTACACTCTATACCCTACACTCTACACTCTATACCCTACACTCTATAGCCTACACTCTACAATCTATACCCTACACTCTATACCCTACACTCTATACCCTACAGTCTATACCCTACACTCTATACCCTACACTCTACACTCTATACCTTACACTCTACATTCTATTCCCTACACTCTATACCCTACACTCTATACCCTACACTCTATACCCTACACTCTATGCCCTACACTCTACACCCTACACTCTATACCCTACACTCTGTACCATACACTCTATACCCTACACTCTACACTCTATACCCTACACTCTACACCCTACACTCTATACCCTACACTCTAATCCCTTCACTCTACACTCTATACCCTACACTCTATACCCTACACTCTACACTCTATACCTTACACTCTACACTCTATTCCCTACACTCTATACCCTACACTCTATACCCTACACTCTATACCCTACACTCTACACCCTACACTCTATACCCTACACTCTATACCATACACTCTATACCCTACACTCTACACTCTATACCCTACACTCTACACCCTACACTCTATACCCTACACTCTAATCCCTACACTCTACACTCTATACCCTACACTCTATACCCTACACTCTATACCCTACACTCTACACACTCTACCCTACACTCTATACCCTACACTCTATACCCTACACTCTATACCCTACACTCTACACTCTATACCCTACACTCTACACTCTATACCCTACACTCTATACCCTACACTCTATACCCTACACTCTAATCCCTACACTCTACACTCTATACCCTACACTCTATACCCTACACTCTACACTCTATACCTTACACTCTACACTCTATTCCCTACACTCTATACCCTACACTCTATACCCTACACTCTATAACCTACACTCTATACCCTACACTCTATACCCAACACTCTACACCCTACATTCTATACCCTACACTCTATACCATACAATCTATACCCTACACTCTACACTCTATACCCTACACTCTACACTCTATACCCTACACTCTACACTCTATACCCTACACTCTATACCCTACACTCTATACCCTACAATCTATACCATACACTCTATACCCTACACTCTATACCCTACACTCTATACCCTACACTCTATACCATACACTCTATACCCTACACTCTATACCGTACACTCTATACCCTACACTCTATACCCTACACTCTATACCCTACACTCTACACCCTACACTCTATACCTTACACTCTATACCCTACACTCTATACCCTACACTCTAAACTCTATACCCTACACTCTACACTCTATACCCTACACTCTATACCCTACACTCTATACCCTACACTGTATACCCTACACTGTATACCCTACACTCTATACCCTACACTCTATACCCTACACTCTACACTCTATACCCTACACTCTATACCCTACACTCTATACCCTACACTCTATACCATACACTCCATACCCTACACTATATACCGTACACTCTATACCCTACACTCTATACCCTACAATCTATACCCTACACTCTACACCCTACACTCTATACCTTACACTCTATACCCTACACTCTATACTCTACACTCTAAACTCTATACCCTACACTCTACACTCTATACCCTACACTCTATAACATACACTCTATACCCTACACTCTATTCCCTACACTCTATACCCTACACTCTACACTCTATACCCTACACTCTATACCATACACTCTACACCATACACTCTATAGCATACACTCTATACCCTACACTCTACATTCTATACCCTACACTCTATACCCTACACTCTACACCCTGCACTCTATACCCTACACACTATACTCTACACTCTATACCCTACACTCTATACCCTACACTCTATACTCTACAATCTATACCCTACACTCTATACCCTACACTCTATAGCCTACAATCTATACCCCACACTCTATACCCTACAGTCTATACCCTACACTCTATACCCTACACTCTACACTCTATACCTTACACTCTACACTCTATTCCCTACACTCTATACCTTACACTCTATACCCTACACTCTATACCCTACACTCTATACCCTACACTCTACAACCTACACTCTATACCCTACACTCTATACCATACACTCTATACCCTACACTCTACACTCTATACCCTACACTCTACACCCTACACTCTATACCCTACACTCTAATCCCTACACTCTACACTCTATACCCTACACTCTATACCCTATACTCTACACTCTATACCTTACACTCTACACTCTATTCCCTACACTCTATACCTTACACTCTATACCCTACACTCTATACCCTACACTCTACACCCTACACTCTATACCCTACACTCTATACCATACACTCTATACCCTACACTCTACACTCTATACCCTACACTCTACACACTACACTCTATACCCTACACTCTAATCCCTACACTCTACACTCTATACCCTACACTCTATACCCTACACTCTATACCATACACTCAACACTCTATACCCTACACTCTATACCATACACTCTACACCATACACTCTATAGCATACACTCTATACCCTACACTCTACACTCTATACCCTACACTCTATACCCTACACTCTACACCCTGCACTCTATACCCTACACACTATACCCTACACTCTACACTCTATACCCTACACTCTATACCCTACACTCTATACCCTACACTCTATACCCTACACTCTACACTCTATACCCTACACTCTATATCCTACACTCTACACTCTATACCCTACACTCTACATCCTACACTCTATACCCTACACTATAATCCCGACACTCTACACTCTATACCCTACACTCTATAGCCTACACTCTACAATCTATACCCTACACTCTATACCCTACACTCTATACCCTACACTCTACACTCTCTACCCTACACTCTATACCCTACACTCTATAACATACACTCTATACCCTACACTCTATACCCTACACTCTATACCATACACTCTACAATCTATACCCTACACTCTATACCATACACTCTACACCATACACTCTATTGCGTACACTCTATACCCTACACTCTACACTCTATACCCTACACTCTATACCCTACACTCTACACCCTGCACTCTATACCCTACACACTATACCCTACACTCTACACTCTATACCCTACACTCTATACCCTACACTCTATACCCTACACTCTATACCCTACACTCTGCACTCTATACCCTACACTCTATAGCCTACACTCTACAATCTATACCCTACACTCTATACCCTACACTCTATACCCTACAGTCTATACCCTACACTCTATACCCTACACTCTACACTCTATACCTTACACTCTACACTCTATTCCCTACACTCTATACCCTACACTCTATACCCTACACTCTATACCCTACACTCTATACCCTACACTCTACACCCTACACTCTATACCCTACACTCTATACCATACACTCTATACCCTACACTCTACACTCTATACCCTACACTCTACACCCTACACTCTATACCCTACACTCTAATCCCTTCACTCTACACTCTATACTCTACACTCTATACCCTACACTCTACACTCTATACCTTACACTCTACACTCTATTCCCTACACTCTATACCCTACACTCTATACCCTAGACTCTATACCCTACACTCTACACCCTACACTCTATACCATACACTCTATACACTACACTCTACACTCTATACCCTACACTCTACACCCTACACTCTATACTCTACACTCTAATCCCTACACTCTACACTCTATACCCTACACTCTATACCCTACACTCTATACCCTACACTCTACACACTCTACCCTACACTCTATACCCTACACTCTATACCCTACACTCTATACCCTACACTCTACACTCTATACCCTACACTCTACACTCTATACCCTACACTCTATACCCTACACTCTATACCCTACACTCTACACTCTATACCTTACACTCTACACTCTATTCCCTACACTCTATACCCTACACTCTATACCCTACACTCTATACCCTACACTCTATACCCAACACTCTACACCCTACACTCTATACCCTACACTCTATACCATACACTCTATACCCTACACTCTACACTCTATACCCTACACTCTATACCCTACACTCTATACCCTACACTCTATACCCTGCACTCTACACGCTATACCCTACACTCTACACTTTATACCCTACACTCTATACCCTACACTCTATACCCTACACTCTATACCCTACACTCTATACCATACACTCCATACCCTACACTCTATACCGTACACTTTATACCCTACACTCTATACCCTACAATCTATACCCTACACTCTACACCCTACACTCTATACCTTACACTCTATACCCTACACTCTATACCCTACACTCTAAACTCTATACCCTACACTCTACACTCTATACCCTACACTCTATAACATACACTCTATACCCTACACTCTATACCCTACACTCTATACCCTACACTCTACACTCTATACCCTACACTCTATACCATACACTCTACACCATACACTCTATAGCATACACTCTATACCCTACACTCTACACTCTATACCCTACACTCTATACCCTACACTCTACAACCTGCACTCTATACCCTACACACTATACCCTACACTCTACACTCTATACCCTACACTCTATACCCTACACTCTATACCCTACACTCTATACCCTACACTCTATGCCCTACACTCTATAGCCTACAATCTATACCCTACACTCTATACCCTACAGTCTATACCCTACACTCTATACCCTACACTCTACACTCTATACCTTACACTCTACACTCGATTCCCTACACTCTATACCCTACACTCTATACCCTACACTCTATACCCTACACTCTATACCCTACACTCTACACCCTACACTCTATACCCTACACTCTATACCATACACTCTATACCCTACACTCTACACTCTATACCCTACACTCTACACCCTACACTCTATACCCTACACTCTAATCCCTACACTCTACACTCTATACCCTACACTCTATACCCTATACTCTACACTCTATACCTTACACTCTACACTCTATTCCCTACACTCTATACCCTACACTCTATACCCTACACTCTATACCCTACACTCTACACCCTACACTCTATACCCTACACTCTATACCATACACTCTATACCCTACACTCTACACTCTATACCCTACATTCTACACACTACACTCTATACCCTACACTCTAATCCCTACACTCTACACTCTATACCCTACACTCTATACCCTACACTCTATACCCTACACTCTACACTCTCTACCCTACACTCTATACCCTACACTCTATAACATACACTCTATACCCTACACTCTACACCCTACACTCTATACCATACACTCTACACTGTATACCCTACACTCTATACCATACACTCTACACCATACACTCTATAGCATACACTCTATACCCTACACTCTACACTCTATACCCTACACTCTATACCCTACACTCTACACTCTATACCCTACACTCTACACTCTATACCCTACACACTATACCCTACACTCTATACCCTACACTCTAATCCCTACACTCTACACTCTATACCCTACACTCTATACCCTACACTCTACACTCTATACCTTACACTCTACACTCTATTCCCTACACTCTATACCCTACACTCTATAC
The DNA here is from genome assembly GCF_032444005.1 of Ranitomeya imitator. Lineage (NCBI taxonomy): Eukaryota > Metazoa > Chordata > Amphibia > Anura > Dendrobatidae > Ranitomeya > Ranitomeya imitator. The sequence continues at coordinate 286,864 of NW_027194496.1, forward strand.
CCTACACTCTATACCCTACACTCTACACCCTACACTCTATACTCTACACTCTATACCATACACTCTATACCCTACACTCTACACTCTATGCCCTACACTCTACACCCTACACTCTATACCCTACACTCTAATCCCTACACTCTACACTCTATACCTTACACTCTATACCCTACACTCTACACTCTATACCTTACACTCTACACTCTATTCCCTACACTCTATACCCTACACTCTATACCCTACACTCTATACCCTACACTCTATACCCTACACTCTATACCCTATACTCTACACTCTATACCTTACACTCTACACTCTATTCCCTACACTCTGTACCCTACACTCTATACCCTACACTCTACACTCTATACCCTACACTCTATATCCTACACTCTACACTCTATACCATACATTCTATACCCTACACTCTATACCATACACTCTATACCCTACACTCTACACCCTACACTCTATACCCTACACTCTATACCCTACACTCTATTCCCTACACTCTATACCCTACACTCTACACCCTACACTCTATACCCTACACTCTATACCATACACTCTATATCCTACACTCTACACTCTATACCCTACACTCTACATCCCACACTCTATACCCTACACTCTAATCCCGACACTCTACACTCTATACCCTACACTCTATAGCCTACACTCTACAATCTATACCCTACACTCTATACCCTACACTCTATACCCTACACTCTACACTCTCTACCCTACACTCTATACCCTACACTCTATAACATACACTCTATACCCTACACTCTATACCCTACACTCTATACCATACACTCTACAATCTATACCCTACACTCTATACCATACACTCTACACCATACACTCTATTGCGTACACTCTATACCCTACACTCTACACTCTATACCCTACACTCTGTACCCTACACTCTACACCCTGCACTCTATACCCTACACACTATACCCTACACTCTACACTCTATACCCTACACTCTATACCCTACACTCTATACCCTACACTCTATACCCTACACTCTATACCCTACACTCTACACTCTATACCCTACACTCTATAGCCTACACTCTACAATCTATACCCTACACTCTATACCCTACACTCTATACCCTACAGTCTATACCCTACACTCTATACCCTACACTCTACACTCTATACCTTACACTCTACACTCTATTCCCTACACTCTATACCCTACACTCTATACCCTACACTCTATACCCTACACTCTATACCCTACACTCTACACCCTACACTCTATACCCTACACTCTATACCATACACTCTATACCCTACACTCTACACTCTATACCCTACACTCTACACCCTACACTCTATACCCTACACTCTAATCCCTTCACTCTACACTCTATACCCTACACTCTATACCCTACACTCTACACTCTATACCTTACACTCTACACTCTATTCCCTACACTCTATACCCTACACTCTATACCCTACACTCTATACCCTACACTCTACACCCTACACTCTATACCATACACTCTATACACTACACTCTACACTCTATACCCTACACTCTACACCCTACACTCTATACTCTACACTCTAATCCCTACACTCTACACTCTATACCCTACACTCTATACCCTACACTCTATACCCTACACTCTACACACTCTACCCTACACTCTATACCCTACACTCTATACCCTACACTCTACACTCTATACCCTACACTCTACACTCTATACCCTACACTCTATACCCTACACTCTATACCCTACACTCTACACTCTATACCTTACACTCTACACTCTATTCCCTACACTCTATACCCTACACTCTATACCCTACACTCTATACCCTACACTCTATACCCAACACTCTACACCCTACACTCTATACCCTACACTCTATACCGTACACTCTATACCCTACACTCTACACTCTATACCCTACACTCTATACCCTACACTCTATACCCTACACTCTATACCTTACACTCTACACGCTATACCCTACACTCTACACTTTATACCCTACACTTTATACCCTACACTCTATACCCTACACTCTATACCATACACTCCATACCCTACACTCTATACCGTACACTCTATACCCTACACTCTATACCCTACAATCTATACCCTACACTCTACACCCTACACTCTATACCTTACACTCTATACCCTACACTCTATACCCTACACTCTAAACTCTATACCCTACACTCTACACTCTATACCCTACACTCTATAACATACACTCTATACCCTACACTCTATACCCTACACTCTATACCCTACACTCTACACTCTATACCCTACACTCTATACCATACACTCTACACCATACACTCTATAGCATACACTCTATACCCTACACTCTACACTCTATACCCTACACTCTATACCCTACACTCTACAACCTGCACTCTATACCCTACACACTATACCCTACACTCTACACTCTATACCCTACACTCTATACCCTACACTCTATACCCTACACTCTATACCCTACACTCTATGCCCTACACTCTATAGCCTACAATCTATACCCTACACTCTATACCCTACAGTCTATACCCTACACTCTATACCCTACACTCTACACTCTATACCTTACACTCTACACTCGATTCCCTACACTCTATACCCTACACTCTATACCCTACACTCTATACCCTACACTCTATACCCTACACTCTACACCCTACACTCTATACCCTACACTCTATACCATACACTCTATACCCTACACTCTACACTCTATACCCTACACTCTACACCCTACACTCTATACCCTACACTCTAATCCCTACACTCTACACTCTATACCCTACACTCTATACCCTATACTCTACACTCTATACCTTACACTCTACACTCTATTCCCTACACTCTATACCCTACACTCTATACCCTACACTCTATACCCTACACTCTACACCCTACACTCTACACCCTACACTCTATACCATACACTCTATACCCTACACTCTACACTCTATACCCTACATTCTACACACTACACTCTATACCCTACACTCTAATCCCTACACTCTACACTCTATACCCTACACTCTATACCCTACACTCTATACCCTACACTCTACACTCTCTACCCTACACTCTATACCCTACACTCTATAACATACACTCTATACCCTACACTCTACACCCTACACTCTATACCATACACTCTACACTGTATATTCTACACTCTATACCATACACTCTACACCATACACTCTATAGCATACACTCTATACCCTACACTCTACACTCTATACCCTACACTCTATACCCTACACTCTACACTCTATACCCTACACTCTACACTCTATACCCTACACACTATACCCTACACTCTATACCCTACACTCTAATCCCTACACTCTACACTCTATACCCTACACTCTATACCCTACACTCTACACTCTATACCTTACACTCTACACTCTATTCCCTACACTCTATACCCTACACTCTATACCCTACACTCTATACCCTACACTCTACACCCTACACTCTATACTCTACACTCTATACCATACACTCTATACCCTACACTCTACACTCTATGCCCTACACTCTACACCCTACACTCTATACCCTACACTCTAATCCCTACACTCTACACTCTATACCTTACACTCTATACCCTACACTCTACACTCTATACCTTACACTCTACACTCTATTCCCTACACTCTATACCCTACACTCTATACCCTACACTCTATACCCTACACTCTATACCCTACACTCTATACCCTATACTCTACACTCTATACCTTACACTCTACACTCTATTCCCTACACTCTGTACCCTACACTCTATACCCTACACTCTATACCCTACACTCTAATCCCTACACTCTACACTCTATACCCTACACTCCACACCCTACACTCTATACCCTACACTCTAATCCCTACACTCTACACTCTATACCCTACACTCTATACCCTACACTCTATACCCTACACTTTACACTCTCTACCCTACACTCTACACTCTATACCCTACACTCTATACCCTACACTCTATACCCTACACTCTATACCCTACAATCTACACTCTATGCCCTACACTCTACACTCTATACCCTACACTCTACACTCTATACCCTACACTCTACACTCTATACCCTACACTGTATACCCTACACTCTATACCCTACACTCTATACACTACACTCTATACCCTACACTCTACACTCTATGCCCTACACTCTACACTCTGTACCTTACACTCAACACTCTATTCCCTACACTCTAAACCTTACACTCTATACCCTACACTCTATACCCTACACTCTACACCCTACACTCTATACTCTACACTCTATACCATACACTCTATACCCTACACTCTACACTCTATGCCCTACACTCTACACCCTACACTCTATACCCTACACTCTAATCCCTACACTCTACACTCTCTACCCTACACTCTCTACCCTACACTCTATACCCTACACTCTACACTCTATGCCCTACACTCTACACTCTATACGCTACACTCTATACCCTACACTCTATACCCTACACTCTACACTCTATACCCTACACTCTATACCCTACACTCTATGCCCTACACTCTATACCCTACACTCTATACCCTACACTCTATACCCTACACTCTATACCCTACACTCTACACTCTATACCCTACACTCTATACCCTACACTCTATACCCTACACTCTACACTCTATTCCCTACACTCTACACTCTATACCCCACACTCTATACCCTACACTCTATACCCTACACTCTACACTCTATGCCCTACACTCTACACTCTATACCCTACACTCTATACCCTACACTCTATACCCTACACTCTACACTCTATACCCTACACTCTACACCCTACACTCTATACCCTACACTCTATACCATACACTCTATACCCTACACTCTACACTCTATACCCTACACTCTATACCCTAAACTCTACACTCTATACCTTACACTCTACACTCTATTCCCTACACTCTATACCCTACACTCTATACCCTACACTCTATACCCTACACTCTACACCCTACACTCTATACCCTACACTCTATACCATACACTCTATACCCTACACTCTACACTCTATACCCTACACTCTACACACTACACTCTATACCCTACACTCTAATCCCTACACTCTACACTCTATACCCTACACTCTATACCCTACACTCTATACCCTACACTCTACACTCTCTACCCTACACTCTATACCCTACACTCTATAACATACACTCTATACCCTACACTCTACACCCTACACTCTATACCATACACTCTACACTGTATACCCTACACTCTATACCATACACTCTACACCATACACTCTATAGCATACACTCTATACCCTACACTCTACACTCTATACCCTACACTCTATACCCTACACTCTACACCCTGCACTCTATACCCTACACACTATACCCTACACTCTACACTCTATACCCTACACTCTATACCCTACACTCTATACCCTACACTCTACACTCTATACCCTACACTCTATAGCCTATACTCTACAATCTATACCCTACACTCTATACCCTACACTCTATACCCTACAGTCTATACCCTACACTCTATACCCTACACTCTACACTCTATACCTTACACTCCACACTCTATTCCCTACACTCTATTCACTACACTCTATAACCTACACTCTATACCCTACACTCTAATCCCTACACTCTACACTCTATACCCTACACTCTATACCCTACACTCTACACTCTATACCTTACACTCTACACTCTATTCCCTACACTCTATACCCTACACTCTATACCCTACACTCTATACCCTACACTCTATACCCAACACTCTACACCCTACACTCTATACCCTACACTCTATACCATACACTCTATACCCTACACTCTACACTCTATACCCTACACTCTACACTCTATACCCTACACTCTATACCCTACACTCTATACCCTACACTCTATACCCGACACTCTACACGCTATACCCTACACTCTACACTCTATACCCTACACTCTATACCCTACACTCTATACCCTACACTTTATACCCTACACTCTATACCCTACACTCTACACTCTATACCCTACACTCTATACCCTACACTCTACACCCTACACTCTTTACCCTACACTCTATGCCCTACACTCTATACCCTACACTCTATACCCTACACTCTATACCCTACACTCTACACTCTATACCCTACACTCTATACCCTACACTCTATGCCCTACACTCTACACTCTATACCCTACACTCTATACCCTACACTCTATACCCTACACTCTATACCCTACACTCTACACTCTATATCCTACACTCTCTACCCTACACTCTACACTCTATACCCTACACTCTATACCCTACACTCTAATCCCTACACTCTACACTCTATACCCTACACTCTATACCCTACACTCTATACCCTACACTCTACACTCTATACCCTACACTCTATGTCCTACACTCTACACTCTATACATACATTCTATACCCTACACTCTATACCATACACTCTATACCCTACACTCTACACCCTACACTCTATACCCTACACTCTATACCCTACACTCTATACCCTACACTCTATACCCTACACTCTACACCCTACACTCTATACCCTACACTCTATACCATACACTCTATACCCTACACTCTATACCCTACACTCTACACTCTAAACCCTACACTCTATACCCTACACTCTATACCCTACACTCTATACCCTACACTCTACACTCTATATCCTACACTCTCTACCCTACACTCTACACTCTATACCCTACACTCTATACCCTACACTCTAATCCCTACACTCTACACTCTATACCCTACACTCTATATCCTACACTCTACACTCTATACCATACATTCTATACCCTGCACTCTATACCATACACTCTATACCCTACACTCTACACCCTACACTCTATACCCTACACTCTATACCCTACACTCTATACCCTACACTCTACACCCTACACTCTATACCCTACACTCTATACCCTACACTCTATACCCTACACTCTATACCCTACACTCTACACTCTATACCCTACACTCTATACCCTACACTCTATACCCTACACTCTATACCCTACACTCTACACTCTATATCCTACACTCTCTACCCTACACTCTACACTCTATACCCTACACTCTATACCCTACACTCTAATCCCTACACTCTACACTCTATACCCTACACTCTATACCCTACACTCTATACCCTACACTCTACACTCTATACCCTACACTCTATATCCTACACTCTACACTCTATACCATACATTCTATACCCTACACTCTATACCATACACTCTATACCCTACACTCTACACCCTACACTCTATACCCTACACTCTATACCCTACACTCTATACCCAACACTCTATACCCTACACTCTACACCCTACACTCTATACCCTACACTCTATAGCATACATTCTATACCCTACAATCTACACTCTATACCCTACACTCTATACCCTACACTCTACACCCTGCACTCTATACCCTATACACTATACCCTACACTCTACACTCTATACCCTACACTCTATACCCTACACTCTATACCCTACACTCTATACCCTACACTCTACACTCTATACCCTACACTCTATAGCCTACACTCTACAATCTATACCCTACACTCTATACCCTACACTCTATACCCTACAGTCTATACCCTACACTCTATACCCTACACTCTACACTCTATACCTTACACTCTACATTCTATTCCCTACACTCTATACCCTACACTCTATACCCTACACTCTATACCCTACACTCTATGCCCTACACTCTACACCCTACACTCTATACCCTACACTCTGTACCATACACTCTATACCCTACACTCTACACTCTATACCCTACACTCTACACCCTACACTCTATACCCTACACTCTAATCCCTTCACTCTACACTCTATACCCTACACTCTATACCCTACACTCTACACTCTATACCTTACACTCTACACTCTATTCCCTACACTCTATACCCTACACTCTATACCCTACACTCTATACCCTACACTCTACACCCTACACTCTATACCCTACACTCTATACCATACACTCTATACCCTACACTCTACACTCTATACCCTACACTCTACACCCTACACTCTATACCCTACACTCTAATCCCTACACTCTACACTCTATACCCTACACTCTATACCCTACACTCTATACCCTACACTCTACACACTCTACCCTACACTCTATACCCTACACTCTATACCCTACACTCTATACCCTACACTCTACACTCTATACCCTACACTCTACACTCTATACCCTACACTCTATACCCTACACTCTATACCCTACACTCTAATCCCTACACTCTACACTCTATACCCTACACTCTATACCCTACACTCTACACTCTATACCTTACACTCTACACTCTATTCCCTACACTCTATACCCTACACTCTATACCCTACACTCTATACCCTACACTCTATACCCTACACTCTATACCCAACACTCTACACCCTACATTCTATACCCTACACTCTATACCATACAATCTATACCCTACACTCTACACTCTATACCCTACACTCTACACTCTATACCCTACACTCTACACTCTATACCCTACACTCTATACCCTACACTCTATACCCTACAATCTATACCATACACTCTATACCCTACACTCTATACCCTACACTCTATACCCTACACTCTATACCATACACTCTATACCCTACACTCTATACCGTACACTCTATACCCTACACTCTATACCCTACACTCTATACCCTACACTCTACACCCTACACTCTATACCTTACACTCTATACCCTACACTCTATACCCTACACTCTAAACTCTATACCCTACACTCTACACTCTATACCCTACACTCTATACCCTACACTCTATACCCTACACTGTATACCCTACACTGTATACCCTACACTCTATACCCTACACTCTATACCCTACACTCTACACTCTATACCCTACACTCTATACCCTACACTCTATACCCTACACTCTATACCATACACTCCATACCCTACACTATATACCGTACACTCTATACCCTACACTCTATACCCTACAATCTATACCCTACACTCTACACCCTACACTCTATACCTTACACTCTATACCCTACACTCTATACTCTACACTCTAAACTCTATACCCTACACTCTACACTCTATACCCTACACTCTATAACATACACTCTATACCCTACACTCTATTCCCTACACTCTATACCCTACACTCTACACTCTATACCCTACACTCTATACCATACACTCTACACCATACACTCTATAGCATACACTCTATACCCTACACTCTACATTCTATACCCTACACTCTATACCCTACACTCTACACCCTGCACTCTATACCCTACACACTATACTCTACACTCTATACCCTACACTCTATACCCTACACTCTATACTCTACAATCTATACCCTACACTCTATACCCTACACTCTATAGCCTACAATCTATACCCCACACTCTATACCCTACAGTCTATACCCTACACTCTATACCCTACACTCTACACTCTATACCTTACACTCTACACTCTATTCCCTACACTCTATACCTTACACTCTATACCCTACACTCTATACCCTACACTCTATACCCTACACTCTACAACCTACACTCTATACCCTACACTCTATACCATACACTCTATACCCTACACTCTACACTCTATACCCTACACTCTACACCCTACACTCTATACCCTACACTCTAATCCCTACACTCTACACTCTATACCCTACACTCTATACCCTATACTCTACACTCTATACCTTACACTCTACACTCTATTCCCTACACTCTATACCTTACACTCTATACCCTACACTCTATACCCTACACTCTACACCCTACACTCTATACCCTACACTCTATACCATACACTCTATACCCTACACTCTACACTCTATACCCTACACTCTACACACTACACTCTATACCCTACACTCTAATCCCTACACTCTACACTCTATACCCTACACTCTATACCCTACACTCTATACCATACACTCAACACTCTATACCCTACACTCTATACCATACACTCTACACCATACACTCTATAGCATACACTCTATACCCTACACTCTACACTCTATACCCTACACTCTATACCCTACACTCTACACCCTGCACTCTATACCCTACACACTATACCCTACACTCTACACTCTATACCCTACACTCTATACCCTACACTCTATACCCTACACTCTATACCCTACACTCTACACTCTATACCCTACACTCTATATCCTACACTCTACACTCTATACCCTACACTCTACATCCTACACTCTATACCCTACACTATAATCCCGACACTCTACACTCTATACCCTACACTCTATAGCCTACACTCTACAATCTATACCCTACACTCTATACCCTACACTCTATACCCTACACTCTACACTCTCTACCCTACACTCTATACCCTACACTCTATAACATACACTCTATACCCTACACTCTATACCCTACACTCTATACCATACACTCTACAATCTATACCCTACACTCTATACCATACACTCTACACCATACACTCTATTGCGTACACTCTATACCCTACACTCTACACTCTATACCCTACACTCTATACCCTACACTCTACACCCTGCACTCTATACCCTACACACTATACCCTACACTCTACACTCTATACCCTACACTCTATACCCTACACTCTATACCCTACACTCTATACCCTACACTCTGCACTCTATACCCTACACTCTATAGCCTACACTCTACAATCTATACCCTACACTCTATACCCTACACTCTATACCCTACAGTCTATACCCTACACTCTATACCCTACACTCTACACTCTATACCTTACACTCTACACTCTATTCCCTACACTCTATACCCTACACTCTATACCCTACACTCTATACCCTACACTCTATACCCTACACTCTACACCCTACACTCTATACCCTACACTCTATACCATACACTCTATACCCTACACTCTACACTCTATACCCTACACTCTACACCCTACACTCTATACCCTACACTCTAATCCCTTCACTCTACACTCTATACTCTACACTCTATACCCTACACTCTACACTCTATACCTTACACTCTACACTCTATTCCCTACACTCTATACCCTACACTCTATACCCTACACTCTATACCCTACACTCTACACCCTACACTCTATACCATACACTCTATACACTACACTCTACACTCTATACCCTACACTCTACACCCTACACTCTATACTCTACACTCTAATCCCTACACTCTACACTCTATACCCTACACTCTATACCCTACACTCTATACCCTACACTCTACACACTCTACCCTACACTCTATACCCTACACTCTATACCCTACACTCTATACCCTACACTCTACACTCTATACCCTACACTCTACACTCTATACCCTACACTCTATACCCTACACTCTATACCCTACACTCTACACTCTATACCTTACACTCTACACTCTATTCCCTACACTCTATACCCTACACTCTATACCCTACACTCTATACCCTACACTCTATACCCAACACTCTACACCCTACACTCTATACCCTACACTCTATACCATACACTCTATACCCTACACTCTACACTCTATACCCTACACTCTATACCCTACACTCTATACCCTACACTCTATACCCTGCACTCTACACGCTATACCCTACACTCTACACTTTATACCCTACACTCTATACCCTACACTCTATACCCTACACTCTATACCCTACACTCTATACCATACACTCCATACCCTACACTCTATACCGTACACTTTATACCCTACACTCTATACCCTACAATCTATACCCTACACTCTACACCCTACACTCTATACCTTACACTCTATACCCTACACTCTATACCCTACACTCTAAACTCTATACCCTACACTCTACACTCTATACCCTACACTCTATAACATACACTCTATACCCTACACTCTATACCCTACACTCTATACCCTACACTCTACACTCTATACCCTACACTCTATACCATACACTCTACACCATACACTCTATAGCATACACTCTATACCCTACACTCTACACTCTATACCCTACACTCTATACCCTACACTCTACAACCTGCACTCTATACCCTACACACTATACCCTACACTCTACACTCTATACCCTACACTCTATACCCTACACTCTATACCCTACACTCTATACCCTACACTCTATGCCCTACACTCTATAGCCTACAATCTATACCCTACACTCTATACCCTACAGTCTATACCCTACACTCTATACCCTACACTCTACACTCTATACCTTACACTCTACACTCGATTCCCTACACTCTATACCCTACACTCTATACCCTACACTCTATACCCTACACTCTATACCCTACACTCTACACCCTACACTCTATACCCTACACTCTATACCATACACTCTATACCCTACACTCTACACTCTATACCCTACACTCTACACCCTACACTCTATACCCTACACTCTAATCCCTACACTCTACACTCTATACCCTACACTCTATACCCTATACTCTACACTCTATACCTTACACTCTACACTCTATTCCCTACACTCTATACCCTACACTCTATACCCTACACTCTATACCCTACACTCTACACCCTACACTCTATACCCTACACTCTATACCATACACTCTATACCCTACACTCTACACTCTATACCCTACATTCTACACACTACACTCTATACCCTACACTCTAATCCCTACACTCTACACTCTATACCCTACACTCTATACCCTACACTCTATACCCTACACTCTACACTCTCTACCCTACACTCTATACCCTACACTCTATAACATACACTCTATACCCTACACTCTACACCCTACACTCTATACCATACACTCTACACTGTATACCCTACACTCTATACCATACACTCTACACCATACACTCTATAGCATACACTCTATACCCTACACTCTACACTCTATACCCTACACTCTATACCCTACACTCTACACTCTATACCCTACACTCTACACTCTATACCCTACACACTATACCCTACACTCTATACCCTACA